>NW_014558362.1:0-9342 GCF_001313825.1 Dinoponera quadriceps
AACGTGGATCGTCAGAAATGCTCGTGCGACCTTTCTTAAATTCAGAAACTCACTGTTTAACCGTTGAATATGATGGAGAAGAGGCTTTCAGTGTGGAATTCAGCTCTTCTTTAATTTGTAATGGTGTTAGGCCTTTTAAATAGAAGTATTTGATGACCGCACGCTTCCCTGATTTTTCCATTTTCACGTAAGCAATCGAGGCGTCTTATTCAATCGGCTCTCAAATGTACACAAACAGAACAATCTACCTGAAAATTTATATACAATCTATTAAAATATAGTACTATAGAATACAAGCTAAAAATTAGACCTGCTGGCGCCATCTCTATTTCAGGCCGGAAACTTTTCACCCCACCCTCGTATAACAATGATAACAATCCAGGTGAGTGTAAAAGCAACATAAATAAAACTAATGAATTATTTTACATAAATTGTAAATCCTTCAGACACCATGCATCCTACAGAGGCTGCCCTAAACTCAAAGAATTAAAACAATTTATAGAAAACAAAATCATAAGCAAAGCAAAAAAAAGAAGAATTAAAAACTCAATACTTTCCACAGGCCTCACATACGCTCAAATAGCCGGGTCTCACCACAAAGGACAAAATGAGAAAAGAGTTTATATGGCCGACAACAACAATAACAACAATTAAGACACTATAACACCAAACGTCCAGCATTCAAAATAAAGAAAAACTAAATATAGACCTACTACACCAAACCTTACACAAAATTGAAAATCAAGGTAAAATGATAGATAACCTGATTTATAATGTTAATAGAATTAACTTCCTCCTGGTAATCTTTCCAACTTCATTAGAATAATATATAATACAACACCCAAGAAATTAAACATTTAGCTTTGACTATTATCTTTCTAAATACCAATTTTATTATCAGCAATTACAAAAGAATGTCATTATTAAACTTAATTAATCAACGTAAACCTGATCTTATCCCCTTAGATAAAACCAAATTCAATGAAAAATATATATTATACTTTCGAGAATATAATATTATGAGAAACGACAGAAAGAACGCGAAAATGGGAGGAGGAATAGCCATCATTTACAGAAAAAACATTAACTTTGAATTAATAGTACTAAAGAAAGGACACAAGATCCTAGAAACTTCCATTATTAAAATTAACTTGGGCAAGTCGAAAAAGTTATTCATCATAGCAGCTTACATGAATAAAATGATCACAAACTTTATAGATGAATTCCACAATCTCTTTGAAAAACTCAATCTAAGAGACAATGAAAAATATTACATACTAGCAGGTGATTTCAACGCGAAACACACTAATTAGTCAAATAACAAAAACAATGATAAAGAAAACACATTAAAAGCCTGACTTAACGAAAATGACATCACTCAAAAGATAAATATTTTCCACTCCAAGGATCCACCCTGTCCAAGAAACAACTCGTATCTAGACATAATCATCGCGGATGTTAGAATAAATATCACAAATTCACATAACAACAAAATTGGAAGGATAAGTACAGAAAACGATCAAAAAGCTCTCATTTCTTAAATCAAATTAGAATCAAATCTAACAAACAATCGTGATCATTCGACTATAAACAAACTTAACTATAAGCTAACCGATTGAATACATTTAGAGCACTTAAAACATTTAAAGAAACCCATAGAAAAGCGGACACAAATATCCCCTCAGACTTACAAGAGAGATAGAAGACTGGTTTGGAAAACTCGCTTCATTTATTTTGGAAGCTCTAATAAGTTCAAATCTCAAAATTAAAGAGAAATACTCGACTGATAAATATCTTAACAATAATATCAAAACTCTTCAAAAAGAAAAAAATAAAATCCTGTAAAAAATGCACAAAATCAAAAGAACATATAACGCGGATGTGAAAACGACCCAACTGCTATCACAAGTTACAAAACAGTTAAAAGATATAAGATTGTCTCAAAAAAAAAGGACGGAGGAAGTGATAAACTCATATCGGAGCAATAGAATTAAAGGTATTAAACACAACGAATCAAACAAAATATTTCATGAAATTGACACGTTGACTGCCAACTACGAGATATCTCGTAGGTTGTTTACTTGCCCAGGACGCCAACTACGAGTTATCTCGTCGCTTCATTACTTGATTAAATCAAATTGGCTTCTCAGACCAGAATCGTTAACAGTTCCGTGGTAGTGAACGTGTTAATAAATTATTTAAATGAAAAGAAACATTGGAATTATCTGCCTTAAAAATTACTCCAGATAATGAAAGCCTCTTAATTAACGCAAAAAATAAATCCCGCCGACATCCCCAGAGACGAGGACAACAAATTCATTATCCGAACCATGAAACAAAAATTAACATTATGGATGCTCTCTATACATCAATAAGCAATAAAAACATAAATTTATGTATCATTCCACTAAGCAATATAATAAGGGAAGAATGTGTAAACATGAAAACAAAAATAGAAAAGTGTTACGTCCTGGAAGAGAACGCAACGGCCGCACGCGTAAGCGCGTGCCCCAAACGTAACCAAATGCCGGCGGTGCAGGTCAGAAACCGGAAGGGTCACTTTACTCTGACGCGAGCTTACGCTGGGTGGTCCTAATTTAGATCAAGGTACCGAAACTCTTTACCTGGGATGGGACCGCGAGAGGAATAATTGGGGAAAAGGATAGTGAACGCGCGATGGTATGAATATTAAATAAAATGGGAAAATTAAAGTGACAATTTCGATATTTATTCTATGACTACAGCTGACATTACAATATTACACGAGTGGTGAAGTTACAAAATAAAATAACGTACGGCGCGGTTACAATATAGAACAACAAACGGCGAGGTTACAATATAGAACAACAAACGGCGAGGTTACAATATAGAACAAATAACGAGGTTACAATATGCAATACGGTGTGTGTGTGTGTGTGTGTGTGTGACAGATGGTTTACCGATAGTAGTTTAAGGGGAGGGTAAGGAATTGAGAGTTGGTGGTTCGGAAGGGGAAGTAGGGAAATCGTATGGAGATGGAGGTCGAGATGGGGTGTCCGTGGGTCTGGTGTGGGAGAACGCGAAGGTAGATTAAGATAATATGGTGGAGAAGGGGGAGGCGAAATCTAGGGGTAAGGTGAGGGAGAGTCACGATAGGGTTGTATAGGAGGGGTCGGTGGTTGGTAATTAGAATCTGGCAAATAGGAAGGGGCGGGGACCAGGAGGTATTGACGGGGTATTCTCATCAGAAGGGGTTGGTGATTGATAATTTTTATTGGGGATTAAAAGCTCGGAAAAGGCTCTGAGCTGTGCGGCTAAGGTATTGTCGCCAGCCTCGTTTAGATTTCTAACTGCGAGCCTGAGGGCCTCGAGTCTATCCTCTCCTCGTAGGGTATTCACTGCGATTCGGGGAGGTGTTAATATACTGTTACGCTTGCATGGGGAAATAAAACGAGACAACGTTAAAAAGAAAACAACTTCAACTATATTTGCTATTTACAAGGAAGCACATGTAACTCGCAGGCTCAAGCTCTCTCTTTCGTTAAAGACCGTCGTGCACGTCACGACGACTCAACCGCCAGAGAGAATCTCTCTAACCCGTTGTTGATCCGTCAACGCCTATCATCTGTTGTTTACGACTCATTGCCAAGAGAATCAGCTGTATGTTCAGGACGCTAAAAGCGCGGACATCGAGACACGAGCGTAACAATACTAAGGAACGGGGGCAAAGTAGAGTGATTAAAAACAGAGGTGGGTACTTACTCGTACGTGTACTAGTTTTTGCGGATGCGGAACTTTTTCGGTCGGCTGTTCCTTCGTTTTTGCGGATGCGGAACCTTTTCGATCGGCTGGTCCTTCTTTCAAGAGTCCTGTCGTCTGGCCGTTTGGATGGTTGCAGTCGCGGTAATATTCGACTTAGTCAGTCGGATTAATCGCGAGATATGTGAGTAATTATTTGCGAGTGCTGCTGAACCGCGGAGTGAAGATTAAAGCCTCTGCACAGTCGAGGACTATGTAACAAAGGACTGAGAATCGCAAAAACGATGATTTGTGACGAGACGTTCAAAAGAAAAAACCAAGTGTGTCTCGCGGCAAGAGACTGGGATTTATATAGGGCAGATTTTTGGGGGTGGTGGATGACGTGCACCAATGAGAGGAGGTTGCGTGGAAGACGGTTACTCCGGAAAATTCCTAGTATTAATATAAACAATTTTAAGAACCTAATCGCATAGAAGGACCTTTGTTCTATCGACTGTATACAAGGGTGGATAGATCGCAACCCCATCGGAAGCATTATGACATATGTAGGCGGCGTGTACTCGTATTTTTACATAAACCGCTTGATCAAATCTGTTTGTTTTACAATCATAAGAGAAGGAATTCGTTGCTATCTAGGTACCCAGTATGGACACATACGTGCCTAACGTAGAGGCGGCAAGATATCTTAGTTATATAAAAAACGAATCTATCCCCGGGGTACCCAGGATGTAAATAAACTACATACCTTACGTAAAGGCGGAATGAATGATAAACGCATTGGGAACCATACGGCACGTTTAGCGGCGGCCAATGAAATCTTATCTTTGTTACAGTTGCGCTTGCCCGAAGTCCGTCCTAATCATATAATTAAAAAGAAAGATTCATAGTTTCCGGAACACCCAGGACGTAAAACACCCAGCCTTAGACAAATGTTGGGGACACCAACATTTGCTGGCGGAGCGTGCTGTACATGGTTAATATCTTGTGAAATGTCTTTGATGCGTCCCGTTATGAACGGTTCTTATTTTTCTGAGTTTATAAATACATATTATTTCCCCCTCCCCCTTTTTATTTTATTTTTTTTTTTAAAACTAACTTGCAGAATAATTTGAGGAAATGTTCGCGTTTATGTATAATATAGTATATTTCAATTAAATACCCGAAATTGCCGTACTTTATCATTAAAATAATTATAGGTCGTACGATCACGTTTAATACTAACGCTCTTTATTTACCTTCGAAATTAAGCTTGTAGACAAGGTATTTGTTTACTAGAATTTTATAAATTTCGACATCAATCATCGATAAAAAAAAAACAAACAATAATAGAGAAGTGATGCTTCAAAATTGAGATTAAAAGTTCGAGTAATAAAATTTTTCTTACCCCATTTATATATATATATATAAAATTCTTTCTTTTTTTTAATTTTTTAATTTTCATTTATTTTTTTTATATAAAATTCTAGTATATATGTGTATATATATTATTGACTATTACAATAAGGCACGAGAGAAGAAAGAGAATATTGTATTGGATGGCTTAATTATAATAATGATACCATAGATGTTTAAACTGACGAAAATGGGTGGCAAGGGATGACTGAATTTTGCCTCAATAATCCCAGATTTACTAGCGATTTGGTCAGGTCGACTCACCCGATCATGTTAGCGTTGGATATTTCCATGTCTATGTCGGCAACATTGGTTGACACTGACTGACGGATGCGCATCCAGGCCTCCTTTTCCTCGATGAGGTGCTTCATGATTTGACGCGTTTTATATAGTCAAACAGTTGTCAAGTCCACAGGTTTCGGCTGGTGTAATCCGCAAGCAATTGCTTGCCACCGCATCTGATGGAGTTTCCGGGAAAGTTGATAGATATGATGTAGGGGTTTCCTTACGGTTTGCTCCCAGTTGCCTAAGTGGATGCTAGTGGTGTTGTTGTTGATAGCTGTGATCTTCCCCCGGTACCAATGTTGGTCATGTTGGACAGTCACGATCACATTGATCGCGATCCGGTGGGGCCACACGATCAACTGATTGATTTTCCGTCCCATCTTCCAATTCAGTTCCTCTTCCATCTCCGTTAGCGCGGCTTTATTGTATCGTAATTGTACCCAGAATAAGGTGGGTGAGTCCACCTTCGTGATGTAGATAGGTAGGAATGATCTGGACAATAGCTCAGTGTTGATGTTGGTGATGGCCATAGTCTAAAAGAAAACGAAATGTGAAGACCGGTTGCTTGTTATCGCTGATTATGATTTGAGTCCAAATGTGTATGGATATTTCTCCTCTCGAAGGAGAGTGGATACAGGAGCGTTCTCCTCTTGTGGGAGAGTGGGTACGGGTGTATTCTGCTCTTGCGGGAGAGTGGGTACGGGAGTATTCTCCTCTTGCGGGAGGGCGGCAAGGAGGGTCCGAAAGTTGATCGCGTCGGATGAAGTTACTGGAACGGTGGTTACGGGAAGCCTATCGAGATTACTGCTAAGTGGTTGTAATTCATTAGAATCCTCAGGGGGTTTAGTGGTTTTCTTTCCGCCGAGTATAATTAATAATTGTGTGAGTGAGTCCCAGAAAGATCCAAAAGATAGGCGGAACACCCGTACACTGAGTGTAGGGCGAAGCCACGTATAATAGTGTCTAAAATTCATATAATTAAGCGTATGATAAGCAACATGCCTAATATTCCGGCGCTAACATTGCCGAAGGTCACAAGCCGTCCCCAGATCCTTTCCCAAGTGGAGGAGGCAAGTTCTTGTAATGAAGCCTCCTCCAAAAATTTATGATGGATCTTCCTTGGATTACTGCTGGCTGACCCATTATCCCCCTTGCGACCGTATTTAAAAGGACAGGTCGTTCCGCTGGGAGCATAATGTGCTCTCTGAGGTCCTCTAGGTCGGCCTGTGAGTAAGTTCCGCTGGTAGCTAGCGATCCGGGACTTACGTATTTCCACTCGGGTTTCGTCAAAGGTTTAAGCGTTATTGGTGGGATGGCTGCGGCAGGTTTCGGTGTCATCTTATACCACTTTTCTCTCATACGGTATATTACAGGCGCTAAGGTATTACAGCTGATTTCTGTTCCTTGTCTGAGTAACAAATGGGTTTGTGGTGTCAAGTAGTAGGTGTCGTTGCCCCGTAATACTGGTAATTGGTTATAACAAGTGGTAGTGGGAGCGACTTTTACCTCTACTGGTAAACATTTAACAATGTGAATTATTTCTCCCGCTAGTACAGATGTATATCCTGGTCCTTTCATGAGATGATAGGCGAATATGTCGGGAGATTGGGCTATTACTAAAGCGTTTTGCAATGTTTTCAGCTCTATGGTACATTGTTGAAATAGTATATTTCTGTAAAGTTAGTTAATTTGATTACGGAGTAAACACTGATTTCTACGTAAACAAATTTTGAGTTCATGTAGGTAAAAATATCCATATTAGCAGTGTTCTTTACCCGTTTGAAAACGCTTAACCCATTAACGCCCAAACGACGCGAATTTTAAGTAACTTTTCACCGAGTTTTTTTTTATGGTATCGGTCTACAAAAAAATTTCATAGGTTTTTTTCCGACGAAAAATTTCATGTTCTTTCAGAATCCGAGGTCAAAATTGCGATTAACCCTCAAGGAAAAAAAAATATGGCCGAGTTAAACATGAAAAACGTGAAAATTTTCGAAACATTTTTTTTCTGAATTTTTTTTTTGCAATGATACCGAAAAGGTATCATTTTTTAATCATGATCAGAGGTGATCATGGGTGTTGAAGATTAACTGGAAATTTTTATATTAATAGTGAATCACTTATTTTTCACAAAATGGCGTCGAAAATGTGAAAATTTTATTAAAATCTTAATTTATCGTTTTCTTGAAAACTATAGACTTTAGGAAAAAGTTGCTAAGAACAATAATGTCTTAAAATTAGTCAAGGAACACTCGTAAATTTTTTCAGAATTTTTGCAATTTTTGATTTTCTGATAAATTCAGGAAATCCAATTTCCAAAAATGTCTTTAAAAATTCTGAAAAAATTTAAGAGTGTTCCTTGACTGATTCTAAGACATTTTTGTTCTTAGCAATTTTTTCCCATAGTTTTCGAGAAAAAAATTCTTTTATCCTTCAATTTGGCAAAAAAAAAATCTTCATTTTTATGTATACAAACATGTATACCTACGGACATGTGTCTTTCTTTAATTTCTCTCTCTCTCTCTTTTTCATTTTCTCGTCTTTTTTGTATGTCATGTGTTTGTGTGCAAAGGCATATACATTGTTTTTTTCTACTCTTAGCGTCATCCAGAGACAACGGCGCGGACGTGGTAGAAATTTGTCTCCTTTGAGGTGCTTTTTTTTGTGAGTCCTATTGCCTCTCACGTTACGGGGTGCTTTTTTTCCGTGAGTTCTCTTGCCTCTCACTTGTACAGAACTTCTATCAGTGCTTTTTTGCCCAACAATTATTGCAAACATACAAATTACATTCTTTACAAATAATCCTTGTTTTTATTTGACAGTTTTCAATTGAACACCTTTTCAATATGCCGCTACTAGATCGTGTATGAATTATTTGACTTTTTTGTTGACCTTTTTGAATATAATATTTAGCAATCGAAATTGTGAACTCTTTTATTCCAACTTTTTTGTTTCCATCATGAACAGCATTGAAAATTACAAGAACATTTGTAATGGATGCCTGTATAAGTCTCATAAAAACGACCCATGTCCATTTTTTGGAACGTATACTTGGAAGTACATTATTGCAGTGTCCATCATGCACGTCAACACTTCCCATAAATTTGTTATGTAGATGAAAAGCTTGCGGAAAAAGTACTTCAGTTTTAGATCGAGTCTCTGAACTGTATCTTTTTGAAGTTGATAGTGGAGTTATACCTGCAGCAGTTGAAGCTATTGAAACGGGCTTTGAATCCATAATGGTGATAAAATTTATGCCACTATTTAGATCATGCTTTAAAATATAAGTTCCTCGTAGAGCCTTCTTATCAAGCACATTCTTTTCTTTGACTCGATTATCTCTGATAGTCCTAGTGCATTTCAAACATAATTTCTGCAAATGTAAAATCAAATTCATATTCGTAAAAAAATTATCAAAATACAGATAAAACTCAGGGATTTTATTATAATTTATTATTTGAAACAAAGGTTGTAATAAATTCAATACTACGCGAGAACCTAAAGTGCATTTTGCTAATTTATTCCCGATCTGAGAATTCTTACCGCAATAAAGATCTAAATTCAGTAGATAGCCGTCCGAAGTGCATAAGCCCCAAAATTTCAAACCAAATCTTATTGGTTTCCCACGAATAAATTGTTTCAATACAGTTTTTGCATAAGACTTGGCCATCATTTCGTCAATAGATAAAGCAGTTTTCCATATTCCGAATTTTAGGATGTTGTTTTGGAAAAGTTTCAACAGCGAACGAACGCGCCACCCTTTATCATTTGGATCCTCGTCTTTAGCTTTTGAATATTTTATTTTAGACTTGATTTCTTCAAACTTATTGCGAGACATTGCAGAAGAAACAATTTCACAAGATAAAAATGGATTAGATGATGACCAATAATCTCTCTGAGACTTTCTTTTATTGAATGAACTAAAAA
>NW_014558363.1:0-5504 GCF_001313825.1 Dinoponera quadriceps
TGCCTTAGTAGTATCAGAGGTGAAGCGCACAGTAAAACCGGCAGGGTTATAAAAAGGTAGCGGAGTACGTGCACACACATTGACAGAGTCAAGGTCTGAAGATACCTGTATACCTAGACCGCTTGCGTAATTTTCATCGACAGGAGTGCAATTCAATAATGGAAACATGTTTGGTAAATCTTCCGCAGACATGTCGAAATTTATATGTACTTCACTTTACTTGCGCAGAGAAAGAATGTTGGAAACAATCTTCAAGAAATGGAGGGATGAATATTATTTATGTATATACATATGTATATAATATCTTTATGTATATAATATCTTTACACTGTTTTGAATTTTGTCTAATGTTTTTTATGCTATATTTATTAGTATTTTTTTTTCAGCGTGTATTGTGCGCGTAGATGAGTGTGCTGCTAAGAATAGTGAAATGAAGTGTTACCGTTCTTTTCGGAAAGAGTGAGTATACGGAGTTTTGTATACGGGTATGAATTCATCTTGGTCCAAAAGACGTTGTTAGGGAAATGTATAGTGTGACATGCGACGAAAGTCTTGTATTGGAAATGGCTATATTGTCTAGCCGTCGGTAGTGTTAAGGATAGTCAATGGACAAGTTGGCTGAACAGGAGTAATGAAGGTCAGATGAAGAATTTTTTTTCGCTAATTGATAATTGATATGCCTGCGACACTGTGCCGGCGGAAAAGTGGTATAAAAACTAGACGGTTTCGACAAGAGGGTGTGTATTGAACTCGGTATATAGATATTAATGCACACTCACCACGAACAAGTTCTTACGGAAAAGTGTCTCACGACGTTAGCCTCCTGTTGGAAAGTTTGTGAAAGGTGATAATTTTTTCTTCTCTTAACTTTTTTCCTCTTCTGCAAGGTTTAATGATATTCGAAAAGTGATTATTTTTTCCACCTTTTCTTCCCTTTTTTTAACGCTTAATCGTTTGTGAAAGGTGATTACTATTATTAATTTTTTTTTCCACCATTCCAAGGTTTACTGATTTTCGCCGAGTTATTACATTTTCCCTTGTTTTCTTCTTTTAAGGTATAATGGTTGTGAAAGGTGAAGAATTTTTCGGTTAATTTTTATTTTTTCCTCAATTTCAAGGTTTTGCGGTCAGTGAATATTCCTCTTTCCCATTTTTCCTTTGTTTTCTTTGTACTTTTTTTTACGTTTAATGGCTTGTGAAAAGTGATGACTATTATTTTTTTCTTTTCTTCCTCCTTACCAAGGTTAGTGATTTTCGGAAAGATTACTTTTTCCCTCGCCTTTCCTCTTTTAAGGTTAAATGGCTGTGAAAGGTGATTACTTTTTATTTTTTTTCCTTTTGTCCTCTATTTCAAGGTTTGACGGTTTTGCGATATGTGATTATTCCTTTTTCCCATTTTCCACTTAGCTTCTTGTTTTAGTGATGAGTGATATAAATATAAAGTGACGATTTATGCTTTGTTTACTTATTGAGTATATTATAAGTTCTCCTTTTGTTTGTCTTACGTTATTTTTTTTCTAAGTTATTTTTTTTGGGGTTTATTTTCTTTCGTTCTTTTTAACTCTAACTTTCAATCTTTTTGTTGCTTAATTTTTTTCCATGCCACCTTCGGACTAACCCAAACATATGTGATCGATGAGGTCAGGTTGAGATAAGGATGAGGTCAGGATGAAAATTTTTTTTAAGTTTTTTCTTTTTTTATTTCTCCACCATGCCAATGAGGTCAGGATGTGACCGAATGTCACTTTATGACCTTTCTTTGAGTATTTTGTCTTCCAAGTGATCCTAACTTTCCTAGTAAAGGTCTGAGTGAACCTGGCTTTTTCCAGGGCTTCCCCGAGTGATCCTCACCATCGCCTCCTCCTATACGGTCGCCAGGACGTCTTTGTGAGGAAGACGCCCAAACCTGTGAGCCCGCAAAGCTGGATCCGGCCAAGTCCCCGCGGTTATGCCCTAATGTAACGGAAGGACGGAAGGTCCGTTCCCTCTGTTAGAGTAAGCGTCTCCGAAGTGCTTAGTTCGATCTCTGGACGCTAGAGTAGAAGTCTTATGCACGGAGGTAGAAAATGTATGCGTTGTTCACAAGTTAACCGTTTAATAACACAAAGAACGGATATACGGTTATACAAATCAAAACTATCATAAACAAAGAATAATTACGCAAAACTGCGAAGAGATCGTATTCTTGGTTCCTGAGATACACGCAGGTACGCGGGTTACGTTTAATCAGAACAAAAATGGGTTTACCGCTTAAACGTTAGATGCAGCACTTGTATTTGGCCAACTTAACATAAAAATCCATCCGTCCGGTATGACGCACTGTTTCTACTCAGCGAACGCAACATAAAAGGAAAATGAAAACAATGACACGCACGAGTAACTATAAGTGTATATGTAATGCGTAACTAAGGGTACAATCCGGTTGTCGGGGATGACGCAATCCCCTGCGCAGCGCGATCGAACACGCCCAAAATGGCGTCGTCGCCCGAGCTTCCCGACGAGGCCGTAGAGAAGGCGGCGGCGCTCGCGTCGCCTTTACGAAGAAGGCAATATGGCCGCGGGGCCGTCGTCACCCGAGCTTCCCGACGAGGCCATAGAGAAGTCGACGGCGCTCGAGTCGCCTTTACGAAGAAGACAATATGTCCGCGGGACTTGCGTCGCACGCAAACTCGACAAGATGGTCGGCGCACGGCGGCGTCGATCGACTGGAATGTCCTACGTCTCTCTATCGGGACGTATCGCGGCACGCGCCGCGAGAGACATGAATAACCGGAATAAGAACAAGAATAAGGCTCGTTATGGCTTTGCGAGTATCACTAATACTCCTGACGCGTCTTATACGTACGACGCAGTCTCGCTACACACGAATCCGAACAAATCGCAATGACGTCGTCGGTTACAATGGACGACGTTCTTTGGCGTATTTTCGCGAATTCTCGAATCACGATTATCTCGCGAGGCTACTCTATCGCGAGAACCGGCGGACACGATGTCTACCGAGGACGGCACACGGCGGCGGAAAACTTTGTCGCTCACCGTTCGGCGGAATGGCGTCGTGAACGCGTCCTCAGTCTCCTGGGGCCTTTGGTAGTCGCGGGCGTCCGGGCGTCGTCTCGGCGTCTCCGCGAGGTCCTCGCTTCCAGGCGTGCACTCGCGGGCTAAGGGCTTCTCGGCGCTTATGATTCCTGATGACTCCGTCGCGTGCTTCGATAAAATGCGCAATAACTTTCTAAGAGCTCGATGCACATACGTGTGCTTTCTACAACGTCTCAAGAACAAGGCGGGAGCGCGAGGAACGTACGCGTTCACCTGAGCTCGTACAAGAAGCAAAAGGCGGGAGCAAGAGGCACATACGTGTGCACTCGAGCTCGGTCAACTTGCAAAAGGCGGCAGGGAAGAGTCTTCGCGGACCGAGTACGTTCACAGTGGGGATAACGGTCGATCACGCGATGCTTCCCGGCCAATCAGAAACAGCTGACGCAACTAACGGTCTCTTTTGTCCGTTATGAGAGGAACGACTCGCTATTCGCGGAGACCTCGACCAATCCGGGGCATCTTCTCCAGCGAGCGTTCGGTGATAGCCAATCAGGTGCGGTATAGATGTCGCTCGTGTCCAGTGACTAGTGATGCGTTGTAGATGGCGCTCGGGTCCAGTGACCAGTGATGCCAGCGAGCCAGTCAACCAGCGGGCCTGTCAGCCAGTGAGCCTGTCAGCCGGTGGACCCGTCAGCCAGTTGGCCTGTCAGCCAATGGGCCTGTCAGCTAGTGGACCTGTCAGCCAGCTGGCCTGTCAGCCAGGGGGCCTGTCATCCAGTGGACCTGTCAGCCAGTTGGCCTGTGAGCCTGACAGCAAGTCAGCTTGTCGGCCTGTGATTCTGTGATCCAATCAGCCTCTGAGCCAGTCAGCCTCTCGGCCTGTGATCCAATCAGCCTGTGAGACAGTCAGCCTGTCGGCCTGTGATCCTGTGATCCAATCAGCCAGTGAGCCAATCAGCCTGTGAGCCAGTCAGCCTGTGAACCTGTCAGCCTGTCAGCCGGTGAGCCAGTGAACCTGTGGGCCCGTCAGCCAGTGAACTTTGTCGTTGTATAACTTCTCTTCCCGCTATTTGTGTCTGGACTTTCTGGGCCCTTTGGACTCCTCGTTCGATCCTCTTCCAATCTAACCAAGAGACGGGACGTCCTGTCATGAAGTCTCGAGCGAGTCGCTGGTGAAGTCTTCCTTCTCACTGGTGATTGTGGATTGGCTTTCGGTCAGAATTAATCTGCCGATCTTTTTTTTTTTTACAAGTTTTTTTTCACCGGGATTTTTCGGAACTCCTGAGCTCCGGGTCAGGATGTGACCGGATGTCACTTTTCCACTCACCGGATTTTACTTCCCAGGTAACCCTGACCTTTCGGATGGTTTTCCAACCGATCCTGACTTTTCGTCTCACTGCCCTGAGTGATCCTCACCGCTCGCTATCACCTCACGTTTGCCAGGACGTCTTTAGTATGGGAGACGCCCAAACCTATGAGCCCGCAGAGCTGGACCTAGCCAAGTCCCCACAGTAATGCTCGAATCTAACAAAAGGACGGCGGGTCCTTTCCTTCTGTGTTTCTATCGTTTCCGAGGTTGCTAGTTCGATCTCTGGACGCTAGGGTAGAAGTCTTATGCACGGAGGTAGAAAATGTACACGTTTTAACTAATAAACGGTTTATTAAAATAGATAACGAATATCTGGCTGGATAAATCAAAACTATAGTAAACAAAGAATAATTATGCTAAACTACAAAGAAATCGTATGGTTGGTTCCTGAGATACGCACAGGCACTACGGTTAATATTGATCGAAACGAAAAACGCGTTTTCCGGGTAAGAGTTAAATTTCCGACTAGTATTTGGCCGGCTGAATACAACGATCGCTCCCGATCGGGCGTAGATCTATTGGCCCGTCGCTAGCGTACTCAACACGAAGGTTTAACACCGGGAGCGCATTCTAATGTCGTTGGGGACTAAGTTTTAGGTCCCGCGGACACGTACATGGAAGCGCGTTGTCAATAAACGGAATCTAAGAATAATTATAACTCAACACTAAGCTATGGTTAAGTAGATAGGTATGTATAACGAGTAAGTATATACATGTGTACAGGTAAGTACAATGAAACGGGGTGACGCAATCCCCCACGTCGCAGATAAGGACGCAAACAAAATGNCTGTGTCCCTCCCGGATAGTAAACGATGAACTTCAAAGAATGCCGTTCGGTCAGCGAAATACAAAGAAGAATAATAATAGAACGAAATTGAGGAAAGGCGTATCGAAACCTGACGCCTAATGTGAGTTTCACCTGGGATAACTTGATGACGCAGTTGCGTCATGCACGCGCACGAACTACGCACTCGGGCGTTGGCGATAAGTCGCACTTCTGTTGTTCGACGCGGCTTTCACTATGTCCGGAACTCTTAGTATGAGAACACTGGATAACTACGCACAACGTCGGTCCGCGGTAATGGCGTCGCGTGATCGA
>NW_014558364.1:0-2633 GCF_001313825.1 Dinoponera quadriceps
TCATTTCCATGACTTTGAGGCGCTTCGAAATGGCTTGTTGAGTCACTTCGAGTGGTTGTGCCAGTTCTTTCTGAGTTTGACACGAGTCTTCATCAAGTAATGCCTCCAATTCAGCATCTTCAAACATCTTTCCTGTTCCACCGTTATGCCGGTTTTCGACGTGAAACTAATAGCGAACTCACCATAGGTATTTGAGAGCATTTGATAAGCCTCAGCCGCAGATTTCTTCATATTGAAGCAGAAAAATAAAACCTCCCGCAAATGACGAGAATTCGGCTTGTAAACTGACATCTTCAATCGACGATAACTTTATGGTACAGATACAAATCGACTAATGTAACTATTAGGTTATGTTGACAGATGCCCAAGTTGATTGTATGACGTATATGATCTATTTACTTTGACCACTAAGTTCCACTAAAGCCATCTATAGGGAAACGGCGGGAGCAAAGTTGTTCACCTAATAATTTGCATTTTTTTATCTTCTTTATTACTAATTGTTTTGTCACGATGCAAGGTGCTCATAAGAATAACATTTTTATTTTTGTTGGAACATAGTTTAATACTGTAGTATCTTTTGTAAAATTAAAGGAAGAGTTGCAAACATCCTTATTGCTCATTTGTGACAGTTCCAGCTTATTTTTTCACATATGCCAAGCATAGTAAATTTTCTTTTTAAAAGTAGCTGTCCCAAGTTATGTAAGGTAAGAAAGTTATCACATGTAAGATTATGTCCTTTCAATTCACTACTAAGATCACGCACAACTCGCAAACCCAGACTTTTTCTACTTTCTGTCCAGGATTTTTTTCCGTAAAAATTTGTGATTTTAAAACATATTAAGTTTTTCTATCACATAATGTCCAAATTTTAATTTCTTACTTGACTGGCTTTTCGCTATCGACGCCGTCGTTCCCTTCGTGCGCGAATTTATTTTGTTAAACCCATTAAAGTTTCTACATTTATTTCAAACGCCCCAGCATTATTGTGTACAAGTTCTTTCTTAAATAGCGGTAAACGCTAAATTGGTGACCCCGACGTGACTAGTGAGTGTACATCAAGTTCAGTGCTTCGCTGTGTTTTCGGCTCGCGTGTGTGTTCGCACGTCGGCTTCGCGTGCCCGATGACTTTTCGGTGCGTTTTCGCGAGTTCGGGACATTTTCTTCGAGTATGCTTCGCTCTCCGCCCGACCGGCCGAGAGGGTGCCGTCGGCGGCCTGCCGCTCGACGATTCGGCGGATGCCCGAGGCGACGTTGCACCGATTCTTCAGCCGTTTCCTGCCGCCCAGAGGCAAAAATTGGACGCGGTGGATGCCGTTCATAATTGCTGGCTGCCTCCCTTCTGGCGAGAGAACCCGGAACTCTGGTTCTTCCAGGTTGAGTCGGCATTTCAAGTGCACCGTGTTCGCGGCGACGACAGCCGTTATCACGCTGTCGTATCCTCCCTGGACACCGCGGCTCTCCAGGAGCTCGCCGATGTGCTCAGGACGCCGCCGGCTGGGAGAAAATACNCATCTCAAGACGGCCATTCTCGCCAGATTCACCGACTCCGCGGACCGACAGCTACGCAAGGCGCTCGTCCAGCTGGAGCTTGGTGACAAGAAGCCGTCTCAGCTGTTTCGCCAGATGATCGCTCTGGCCGGTGAGCGTGCTTCGGATGATGTCATTCAGGTCAAGTGGCTCGACCTGCTTCCGGTAGGCGTTCAGAGACTCCTCCGTATCNGATTCACCGACTTCGCGGACCGACAGCTACGCAAGGCGCTCGTCCAGCTGGAGCTTGGTGACAAGAAGCCGTCTCAGCTGCTTTGCCAGATGATTGCTCTGGCCGGCGAGCGTGCTTCGGACGATGTCATTCGGGTCAAGTGGCTCGACCTGCTTCCGGTAGGCGTTCAGAGACTCCTCCGTATCTTCAAAGCGCCGAGCCTTGAAGAGCTCGCGGCGGCCGCAGACGAGTTGGTCGACAGCGGTCCGGCCGTCATGGCCACCTATCCGCCTTTGTTTTGCGCGGTTTTTCCCGTCGACGCGCGGTCCGACGGGCCCCGGACGGGCCGCACGTTCGCCGCAGAGCTTGCCTCTATTCGACTCTCTCTGGCCAAACTTATTGAGCTCAACCGGGACGTGTTAGCGAGGATGTCCGCGCCGGCGCCCTTGGATGTGACGACCCGACGCACCAGGTCGGGCTCGAGATCTCAGCCACCGCGCCGCTCTAAATCTCCAGCGTCGCCTTCGTTGATCTGCCACTACCATCAACGATGGGGACCCTCAGCGCGGCGATGCCTGCGCCCTTGCTCATTCCCCGTTTTGGCCGACCAGGCACAGCGGCAGGGAAATTAATACCGTCGGCGTTTTGTCAGGCGGCTAGCGTCGGCGAAGTAGCATCGGAAAATTGCCTACACATTTACGACAGGACAACGGGCTTGAAGTTCCTGGTTGACTCTG
This sequence comes from Dinoponera quadriceps, assembly GCF_001313825.1. NCBI lineage: Eukaryota > Metazoa > Arthropoda > Insecta > Hymenoptera > Formicidae > Dinoponera > Dinoponera quadriceps. The sequence goes on from NW_014558364.1 coordinate 2,437, forward strand.
GCTCCGTTGTGTCCCTATTACCCCGCTCGGCGGTGCATGAGAGAATGACGCCTTCGGATTTAAAACTCTCTGCAGCCAACGCCTCCAGCATCACCACGTACGAACAGCGCTTCATGAAGCTCAATCTCGCGCTCCGACGAGATTTCCCATGGACATTTATCGTAGCGAACGTCAGGACAGCTATCCTGGGTGCAGAC
>NW_014558365.1:0-214 GCF_001313825.1 Dinoponera quadriceps
ACAATTCCTCTCCTATTGGCCAAAGCTGGCCGCTTCTGGGCGATTGCTTCCTTCAGACGGTCCAATTGTTGACAGTACAGGTCCGAATTAAGAGTTTGACCGTAGGGGAGCAGCTCATAGTAGATAATTCCCTGCCAATCCCAACAAATACACAGCAAAATCTTTCTGACCGTCAACCATGGCTTGGCCACCGTTTGCGCCGGCTCATCGCGAT
>NW_014558366.1:0-1075 GCF_001313825.1 Dinoponera quadriceps
GCGGCGACATTCACCCAAAGTCCTTGAGGAAAGAAATGGGGTGGCATGAGGTGTGTCATTGCTCACCACCCCCAAAACCATGACAGTTGCCGGAAACTTTGTGTGCATAACACGAGGAACATCTGAAGGATTTGCAAAGAGCCATCTATCATTTCGTCGGTTTATTTTTTGATCCTGATCAAAATTTTTTTCGTCAGAAAAAAGAGCATATCCGAGATTTCAGGATGTTTTAACTTGTTTAGGAGTCGTTGTGCCCGAATGAATCGTTGTTCTCGAGTTTGTGCAGACATGAACTGACCTCTACGCATCGCGTAAGACTTGTACCGGATGTCTTCGTGGATAATACGACGAATTGTGCACTCAGAAACTTGGAGATCTTTCGATATTGCCATTATGGACTTTGAAAGGTCTTCATCAATAATGCCCTGAACTTTCTGCACAAACTGTGATGTTCTAACTTTATCAGAACGTGCTTCATGTTTTTTACGCTTGGCAACACTTTCTACATTGCCATCAAATGCTTCGAACTCTCGACGAACTTTGTTAACAAAAGATCGGGAGACTTTCAAAAATCGGGAGATTTCAAGATCGCTGTGATTCGCGTATATAGCGACGATAACAGCGTGTCTTTTCATTTCCTAAGTTAGCTTATTGTCTTCCATTTCTAATTTGAGCTAAAAAAAATAAAATCAATTGCTATGAAGTGCCAAGCGCATATGTGAGTGTCCTCAAATACCTGACGCACCCTGTATTTGCGTCCCGATTCGTATCTGGAGGCGTACGGTTTCGGTGGCCTTGACGGTTGCTCCGTCGGCCAAACGGATTATGTGGTAAAGTGATGGAGTTTCCCACTGCAATCGTCGAGTCATGCTAGCGGTTTCGGCGTTAATACACGTAAACTCCGACCCGAAGTCGATTAGAGTTAAAAACTGGTCGTTGCCGATGGCTACGGTAACGTGCGGCCGAGGTTCATATTGGATGTTGATCGGGTGGTCCGGTCGTCGCCGGGTGCGGCGCCGGCCCCGTGATCGTTTCCCGCTGTAGGGTGGCACTCGCAGGTTAATACGCCATTCTT
>NW_014558367.1:0-957 GCF_001313825.1 Dinoponera quadriceps
CCATTAATCGCATTCTATCGTCAAAATTTTCCACGCGTATCACTGTCGGCTGCTTCACGAACCGCATGTTTCCTCTGCAAGTTGCAAAGTTGATTTTGTTAACGAGTCGCCATGATTGAACTATTTATAGGAGGTGCATCGTGTCAAATTGCTCAGTTTCGAAAATGTTTCTCCTACTGACGGATGCTTGTAACATTCGAGACTTAACCTCCGAACAGTTGAAATACATACCGAAGGTTGTCCTATTGCGCGAATTTCCGAGACACATTGACGTTTTGTGGGACAAACTTCCCGAGCATATAAGAGCGGATTCGGAAGTGCAAAGTTGTCGTTGTAAAGAGCATTACAATCACCCTTGGCAGCGAACGCATATCGACGGTCCGGCACTATTGATCAGAGACTGTGACGAATGTCAGCGATGAGTGTAAAACGAGGTAGTGGTTTGTTGAATCGCGCGATAAACGCGCTGCCCATCGAGTTACACATACCTGGATATAATTTTTGCGGTCCTGGAACTCGCTTGACAAAACGATTGGCCAGAGGTGACTAAGGTATTAATCTATTAGACACCGCGTATCGCGAGCACGATATCGCGTATTCGCGTAGCAACGATCTCACCGAAAGGCACGCAGCGGATAAGATTCTCGCTGTGAGAGTTCGAGAATGCATAACGAAAGATTCGATTTTAGGCGAGAGAGCTGCAGCTACGGCAGTCTGGGTGGCGATGAAAACAAAGAAAAAACTCGGCATGGGTATGAAAACAAAGAAGATGATGAATAAAAAACGAATACTTTAGACGGCGAAACGTGGTGGTGCTTTACCAGTTCTACCGTTATTAGGAGTATTCGATTCGCTGGTAGGAGGAGCAGCTGGAGTCGTCAAAGCGGTAAACGATAAGAAAGCCGCGCAACGTCAATTGGAAGAATTAAAACGTCACCATCGCGCCATGGAAGACCG
>NW_014558367.1:1026-1341 GCF_001313825.1 Dinoponera quadriceps
AGACGCTAAAATTATCCGCGGGTGCAATGACCAACGTACAGTTGGAAAAACTGGCGAGGTGTATACCTTTCTTTCGAAGTGTTTTCATGCGTGACGCCTTACCGGTAGATGGAGTACGTCACAACGAGAGCGGTATTGTAAATTTAGACAGCACAGAGGGCCCAGGTACTCACTAGGTAGCGTATGTGAAGAAGGGAAATCGCGCAATATACTTTGACAGTTTTGGAAATCTTCGGCCGCCGAAGGAACTTAAGCGTTATCTCGAAAAAAACGGGACAAAAATTCAGTACAATCGTACGTCTTATAAACGTTACA
>NW_014558368.1:0-1425 GCF_001313825.1 Dinoponera quadriceps
TTCGCACGTGAAAAGACGGCATTCGACGTCTCTGGGTTTGAGTTCATGCAAAACCCAATTTCATTGCTTTTGTACCATACCAATGGTCTTGAGACGGTTTGAAATCGCTTGTTGAGTCACTCCCAAGTTTTCTGCGAGATGCTCTTGAGTTTGGCATGAGTCTTGGTCAAATAATGCTTCTAACTGAGCGTCTTCAAACTTTACTGACCTTTCTTCGCGTTCTTTATCTTCCACGTCAAACTCGCCGTTTTTAAATTTTTGAAACCAATCACGACAACTTTTCTCACTTAAAGCAGCATCACCGTAAACTTCTACAAGCGACCGATGCGCCTCAGCATCAGATTTCTTTAAATGAAAGAAATAAATAAAAACTTCCCGCAAATGACGCTTATTCGGTACAAAACTCGACATCTTCGAACAAAAAAAATGTATACTGCCAATACAAAGTCAATAGTATNTGATGTTTTACATCTGACGATTTCAAAGTAATCTTGTCGGTGGAGCCATCTTTTGAAAACGGCGGAAACTTATTTGTATTACTAATATTACGCGGAGGATTCTTTGTCATTATTGTTTCATTTCCAGCAACAAATCTATATACTGAGAAGATATTTGAAATTGAATTTACATTAAAATGCGATTTTAATTTTTATAGAGAGCACTCAATTGTACACCTTTGATGAAATGCGAACGACATGCGAATGAATGTATTTGTTTTCCAAATATATTATACTATATCTACGATACTGACTCCAACTGCTTTTCTGTGGCCGTTCACAGCGGCTACCACACTGTCGTAAGAGACGTAAAGTTAAAAACGCACGGCGTGTTCGCATCGGTTATATGGTCCATGCGATAACTAGAGAAAGAAAAACGTAAAATCAAAGGGATAGCTCTTCTCAGTAACGTGATTATCAACATATGTTATACGCCATATGTACCTTGCTATCTTAAATATTCCATATGCGTGAATACAGACCGTTAAACAAAACGATTCGGGGGCCAGGATCGCAGCGACCATTAATCCTACATCTAATTGAAATTGTATTATGTGAAAATATTCCTCTTAGTCAACGAAATATTCGATCCGAAATAACAATTTGGCTTGTCGAGATTTGTTCATAAGCGCTACGACGTTAAGGAAATTTGGCATATGCTGAATGCACATAATCATTATGAAACTTATATAAATCAACACTGAAATCATTCGGACGATAATAATTAGATGTTTTGAGGTGAGGCGGGTGATACTGCTGCCAGCATCGATGTTCGTATGCGATTCTATGTGTTTAAATCAATGGTTATTATAGCTAAAGTATGTAACTGTGGTTCAATGTCATCATTATTGTCGAATTACTTGCTACAGACTTAGTGACTACTACAGACGATCTCACGTATCGACTGATTATCTTGAGCTCGTTATAA
>NW_014558369.1:0-1322 GCF_001313825.1 Dinoponera quadriceps
CCGCATGTAAAGAGAATGCGACATTTCATACGCACCAACCTAATATAACGCAATTACATTTCTTCAAGCACCATTGGTTGCGAAAGGAATTTTCAATCATGAGTATTGGAGAAACATGTCAGAATAGCAAGTTCTCATAAAATAGTAAGTAGACAAACGTGTATTGTAAACTCTAATCGTTTACGATCGCCTCCGCTGCGGCGCTGGGCGCGGATGGTAAACGTAGAAACGTTGTTAATTACCTATTGCGAGTTACCGCCATTCCTCTTCACTAATTTATTCGAAATTTAATAATGAAGCGAAATATCTAAGACTGATTGTCGTAACTGATTGGGAAGTACCAGTAATTTCTAATCGTTTACGATCGCCTCCGCTGCGGCGCTGCGCGCGGATGGTAAATAAATGATCGTTGTTATTTTCCTATTCCGAGTTTCCAACATTTTCATTCACTAGTTTGTTCAAAATTTAATAAGGAATCGAAATATCTAAGACTCAGTGTCGTAACTAATTAGGAAGAACCAGTAAACTCTAATCGTTTACGATCGCCTCCGCTGCGGCGCTGCGCGCGGATGGTAAACAAATGATCGTTGTTATTAACTTTTTGAGAGTTTCCGTCATTTTTCTTCACTAATTAATTCGAAATTTAATAAGGAATCGAAATATCTAAGACTCAGTGTCGTAACTTATTCGGAAGTAACAGTAATCTCTAATCGTATACGATCGCCTCTGCTGTGGCGCTACGCGCGGATGGTAAAGAGATGATCGTTGTTATTTCCCTATTTCCAGTATGCAACATTCTCATTCACTAATTTATTCGAAATTTAATAAAGAATCGATATATCTAAGCCCCATTGTCGTAACTGATTGGGAAGTAACAGTAATCTCTAATAGTTTACGATCGCCTCCGCTGCGGCGCTGCATATATATATATATATATTACCCGGAATTTTCCTTAGATCTTGAATTACCAAATATCGTACTTGCGTTTTAATGGGATACGTTTCTCTTTGCTGATAGAAACTGCAGACGATCGGCGAGAATTTCTGGGGTCTCGATGTCAACACGCCCTTAGGGGGCGAAGAACCGATGGGAGCGACTTCGGTCTTGACGTTTGAGACTCATTTAACGGCAGTGGCAGCCACTTCGACCGGCGATTACACCGTTGTCTTCGTAGGCACCAATAAGGGGCATCTCAAGAAGGTTAGTGCTCGAAATCAATTTACCCGATAATTCGATATCCACGATTCGTTTTATCTTTGATAAGATATGATTGTCGTTTCCGAAAGTTTAATAAGCAAGTAAATTTTGGTGTATTTTAAAGA
>NW_014558370.1:0-4496 GCF_001313825.1 Dinoponera quadriceps
TCTGGAGAAAGCCTTGTCAACGCACTCGTATCCTCCCGCTCTGTAGCACGCGACGTTCCCTCATTTGACGCCAACACCGCCGCTTGACTCCGTGTTCTCATTGGAGAATGTACCGTTGCCATTCCACTTAATTCTCACCCTTCACTTTTCACACGCAGTCAGGTATCTCAAATTTTCCGTCTCGCGGATCTCGGACAATCGTTTTCCGACGGCTTTGTTATTTACAGATTCCGGATGTTTTTTTTTTTAATCCCGGACGAGCCCCCAAAATGTTACGTTCGCGCGGGGAAATAAAACGAGACAACGTTAAAAAGAAAACAACTTCAACTATATTTACTATTTACAAGGAAGCACACGTAACTTGTAGGCTCAAGCTCTCTCTTTCGTTAAAGACTGTCGCGCACGTCACGACGACTCAACCGCCCCAGAGAGAATCTCTCTAACCCGTTGTTTATCCGTCAACGCTGATCATCTGTTGTTTACGACTCGTTGCCAAGAGAATCAGCTGTATGTTCAGGGCGCTAAAAGCGCGGGCATCAAGACACGGGCGTAACAATACGAAATGAGGGAGCTTAGAATTAAGCAGCCGAGATTGGTGAATAGAGGTCAATCCTCTTGTAGGACAATGCTCGACCACATTTCGCACGAATAACGTTATTCAAATTACAGAAGCTGGACTTGGAAACTGTATGTCACCCACCGTATTCTCCAGAACCAACTGACTACCATTTCTTCCAGGCATTGGACCACTTCTTGCAATGAAAAATATTTAATTCCCAACAAGCTGCAGAAAATTCCTTTCGCAATTTTATCACCACTCTCTCTCCAGGCTTCTTCGCTGCCGGCATTAACAAGCTACTGTTAAGATCGCAAAACTGTATCGATAGTTTAAGCGAATATTTTGATTATTTATATTGCTTCTTGCTTGAGATATAATAAACCAAACTTTCAGTTCGAAATCGGATATTTCATACTTAATGACCTATTAACTCCTTTGGATTTCCATCTGTTCCCGAAACTTAAAATTTTCTGGCTGGAAAAAGATTTTGGATCGAATGAAAAGGCGATAAAGACTATAAACTACTATTTTGTGGACCACAAAGGAACCCCAATTCCGGAAGAAAATCGGAATCCTCTAAAAATTTTGGGGGATGTGCATTGAATTTCCAGGAAGTTATATTGAAAAATAAAGTACCCTATAAAACTAAAACTGTTATTTTTAATATCAAACCAAAATATTCTTCAAATCTCCCTCATATAGATGCATAAAACCTGTTCAACCACTTTATTTATTAAGCTTTTCATCTTTTTTAAGCTCATTAAGCTTTTTAAGTTTTTATCTTAGTTTGATTGATACATTGTTATTCTTTAGCATAGTTTAAAGTGCAAAATGTCATTTTGTATGTAAGAATTGTTTTTTACATAAGGGCTTTTATATTAAGCGAACGTTTTCACGAATTAATAACTCTACACGCCAAAAGTGCAACATGATGTATAATTTTCTAATTTTTTTGTTTTTAATCTTCCGCTTACTATATTTCGCACTTTGTATATGTGTATACCTTATACATGTAAAAGGATTTTAAATTCTGCATAGTCATTTCGATGAAATATTGGCATTGTAATATTTGTTATCGTTGGTAACTTCAATATCCCTCAGCTAGCAAGATGACGTCTAAATGACATCTTAATGACGTCATATTGAAGACGTTATTCAGATCTCATTTTACGTCTTTGTTAGCTTAGATTAAAAGTCTAATTAATTTTTTGCTTTCAAATTTATTGTTTGGCCAGAAAGCTAAAACATATTCGTTTTTTTGGAAGATTTATTTTATTTTCACAATTAATAAATAAAGTTATTATGAACTTTTTTTCACGAAAATATTCGGGTAGTGTTATAGTATTCAGCATACAAAATCATTTTTTAACCAATTATAGTTTTCCAAAAAATGGATGATAATCTCTATTTTTTTAGCATCTACACTGATGTTCTCCCATAAATCTTAGAAATTGCGATATCTGATAGCGCCGAAAATGGTTTTTATTATAAATTTTGTTACAATCTAGAAAAGATGATGCATTAAAACGTCAAATAACGTACTAAAGACATATTAATGACATCACAGACGTCATTATTACGTCTCCCTGTTTGTTGGGAATTTAGTGCTTTGAGCAAAATATTTATTATGCCTATTATAGATCTGGGCTAAACGAAGAAGGTATAACGGCATTGCCGCTGATATAAATGGTGCATAGAAATAGTAAATAAACGTATATTTTCTCACAAAAATACATCACGTAATATACGTTAACCAATTGCGCAGATAATTAGTTTCGGTTATAATACGACTGTAAAAATTATGTCGACGTAAGAGCACTTGGAATCCCCAAGGATCATTCCTCCTATGCATGACTGGCGGCGCGCGTGTCCATTATTCGCCTTCGGCGCTCACTTCGGCGGGCCGCTTGCAACAAAATAACCTCAAGTTCCCCACCGAACGAGAAAAAGGCTTGTTGAATTATTCGCATACTTCCCTTGTACCATACACGCACGCCTTTAGTTTCCTTTCGTCGTTGCAGTATTAATGCTTCACGGCCGATATATCTTGATTCAATGAAATTTCATCAGCAGACGACTCCCAGACAGCACGAATATCAAAAAATGTCTTAAGGTGACTTTCGCTAAACTCTAATAAACCTATATAATCGATGAATAATAAGTCTAATATCCATCATCAAATTTAAATTCTGTAATTTGTCGTTCAACAACATTCAGAAACTTCATAATTTCTATCTATTAACAAAATAGAATAAGTAACACTTGACTGAGAGCGATTTTAAATCGTCGATTAAATTAATTAATGTTTGATGTAAGTTACTAATAAAAATTTTCAACGCTAAATTCCAATTTTATAACCTGTTGGTCAACAATAATTAAAAAGTTTATAATTCATACCTGTGTTATCATGATAAAGCAGACAACCCTACTGAAAAAACCAGGTGTGCGGAAGTCCATATAAAAAATCCATATGGAATCGCATAATTGCCTTTGGTAATTTGGATCAAACACAACGTCTTTACAATCTATGCGGATTCCTATATGAATTTTGAATATCCTATATGGATTCGCATGAGTTCTTTTGGATTTCCTTGGGAATCCACCTGGACATTTTTAACAGGAAATACTTGGCTGACAATGATTTTAAGTCGTCGATTAGTTCAATTGGAGTTTGATGAAAGTTGCCCTTAAAAATGGAAACGAGATTAAAATAGTTTGCTTTAGGGGTTTTTTTATATATCTTTAAGATATCTAGACATTTGTGCTGTCTAGGTTCTCCCCACATTTGTAGATTTAGATACAAACGCTTATGTACACATGTGTGTTGATTATTGCTAATTACAATAGATCGAAGATCAAGAATCTCGTTGCCAAATGGATTCGTCAATCCTACGATTGTTCTCTTTCAGTCGATAAATGGCACAAAATACATTCGAAAATGTACTTATGTCTGCTTATAAAAGGAAAATAAGGGTTATTTTCACATCTCAAAATAAACTAATTAACGAATAATAATATTAACAATTACAAACAGCAATGTTCAGATTTGTAATTTTTGTCGTTTATAATAATAATCGAAGTTAATAATTTCTATATGGGTTAGCAAGATACAGCAAATAATATGTGATTGAAAATAATTTTAAATCATTGATCAGAAATTAATCAGAATTCAATGAAAGTCACCCTGATATTGGATCGAGCCTAATTCGTAAATTAATTCAATGACAAATCGGCACGCCGTGATTGAGCGTTATTCAAATTACAAAAATACGAGAGCGTCTGGAAATGAAGGGCAGTAAACAAAAATCCAAAGTCGAAATGCGCTCTCTTGGCAATTTTTCGTTTCCTTATGTACGTAGCCGCAACTATAAAAATCGCGTTCACTCTCACAATGCGATTTTATATTCGTAGTTTTCACCTCATATACACATATTAATTCATATAAATTAACTCCGACCCCCGAACTCGGATCTGTCTATAATGTACTTTTCCCCCATTTCTTTCTTTTAATTATTGTCTCAATAGCGCAAAGTGTTCGGCGTAGCGACCGTCGCACCTCGAGCTCTTCATTAGCGTACGATGTATAAAACTAACCTACCTATGTACAAGATATTATGTATTATATACGAGATGCGCGAAGCGAGCGAGGCACATCGTTTCGGCCGATGCAGTTTTAATCAATCGACTTTCAGCACAGAGAATATTTCGTAGAAAAGTCGATGGGATAATTACGAATTAAACTTTCCTGCTAAATATCAACTAACAACGATATTATATCGATGTCACAATTTCCTACTCAACAATATAACTATTACATACAACATATGATATTCCCAATAGAAAAATATTTATGAAATAATATTTACAAAATCTTGTATGAAATTTTTGATGCTACAAATATGTGAGTGTATTTAAAAAAATACACACATAGAAATAT
>NW_014558370.1:4515-41144 GCF_001313825.1 Dinoponera quadriceps
TATATATATATATTTATATATTTGTATATATATATATATATATATATTTATAAAAATGCTTAATTGTTTCTAAGTTATAATTTAGAAATATTGCAACTTGAAATTTATGTTACACCTTCAACATGTTAAACTTTTAAGAAAAAAAAATTGTTTAAACATTAATATGGATAAATAAAAAATAAAAAATAATATCATGTTTATTTAAATACTTATATGCTATTTACATAGACTCTCTCTTTTTTTATTTGAATTAGTGGACATTTACACAATTTAATAATTTGGAATTTAATAATTTGAGATGTTTGCAAGTATTACAAAATATTACAAAATATTACTGCCATATTACATTGTGAAAAATATAAGTTGAAATTTTATTTTTTAATTTTGTTTGTTTAAATGTTGAAATAATTGTACAATGATGTCCTAAAAAATATCCTTAATTGGATTTATCGTTTAATATTAAACAAATATTCTGAAATTTTATTAATACAAAAACATTGCGTTAAAGCGAATCATCTTACAGTTCAAATCTTGTTATTACGGATTTCACTTAAATTGAAATATGTTGTCGCATTTAGCCCCTAATTGGTAAGTGAAACGACTCCACATCCAAGCATTCGTGAGAAATTTGCATGTAAAGTTTCTCGGACGCCTTAAGGACCGTCTACAAAAACGTCCTTGCGAATTTGCAAGTATAATGCAGCAGCTAAAGCGGCGACCTAACAAATTGCGCGTTCGAGTCGAACTTTATCCAGTTTATTTTATTTTTTAATATTAATTTTTACGAAAAGTTAATTTCAATTAACGATTAAGTACCGCGTAAATAATCTAAATATATCAAAAATTGTGATTGAATTATTAATGTATGTAATATTGTTTATATTTCATCATCTGTAACCATACCAACTATATTGATTAACAATTACAGTATTATTATAACAACAACGAGAAATCAGTATGTGAGAGAACGCGATAAAAATACCTTTTTTGGTGTTGCATTAATTGAGCGCTTCAACATTAGTTGATTCAATATACTTGGCTCGTTTCAAAATTAATTGTCGAGAGACTTATCTTTTCTAATATGTGACATCTGCTTCATCACAAATTGTTTGAAAACACCTTATGCATGTAACAATTTAGCTTTAGCTTTATTACATACAGTATGCTTGATATAAATATAATCTGTGCTTTAAATATTTCTACAATTTATTAAATCTCTAATTATCATCCTAAAGCAGTATTTCCGGAAAATCAATCCGAGAAACAGTCCGATTAGTAATTAAAACAAAGTACAAGTAAAATATGAAAATATACTTTTTATTTTTGTAATTGCTAATCAATATTATTAGTATAATTATCAGGCATTGAAATATGCGAGTAAGAAATATTACACATATTAATTATATGCATTAATAATTAAATTATAATTTTTTGGCATATTTAGGTTAATTACGCGTTGCTTAATCGTCAATTGAAAGTAACATTTTAATAAAAATTAATGTTAAAATAAAAAAGCTGGATAAAGCTTGATTCGAACGCGCAACCTATGGCGTAGCCCGTCGCATTAGCTGCTACGTTGCATTTGCTATCTAACACTTCGTAAACGTACCTTACAGCGTACGTGAGACTTTACATGCAAATTTCTCACGAATTTTTGAGCGTTGTTTCACTTGTTCATAAATTAGTAGAATAATTAGTCTTGGTACTAAAACATATTCCAATTTGAGCAAAATCCACAATGACAAAATTTAATCCTTCCCTTGTTAAAGCAATCTTTGCAAAATTCTTTATCAAATGATGACATTGTTCATGATGACATTGTTGTGCAATATTTCTATAATTTGCCTATTAAAGATATTGTGCTTACACCATAAAGTAGGAAATTGTAAAATTGATATAATGTTATTGTTAATTAGTGGTTTCCAACAATCATATAAGAAGTGTAAGTGATTTTACAATAATTCTCAGATAGCAGATAACGTTCCAGAATCATTCCGAATGTGTCCAGGATGTCCTAGGGAATAGCCTGAGACGTTTTAAGCATATCCAAGATAATTCTAGTGTGTTTTGTGTTATCTGAGTTCCTTACATGAGGTTACGACATTGTAATATTCGCAAATAAGCGACACGAGCATTACCAACTGAACAAATATCTATCAATTATCCTCAATTTATCTAGTATTTTACAAAATTCTATCAATTTGTATCGTTCGTTTCCCCAAATTTTAGTTCAAACGACATCGTCGTTTAAACCCAGGAAAGCGTTGATATTCAAATCTCTTCGAAAAACTAATCCTGTCGTTGGCGACTCGACCTCGAGGAGATTCTTCACATTCAGTACTTTAAGTCGACGGGCTAATACTCGCGCTAATAATGCGAATGCGAATCCTCGCGCGCTTCACGCTTACACGCGTTAAATAGTACAACCGAGGCGACGAGTGATCGCGACGAGCATCGGGCATTCGCGATGAGGACGTCAGCGTGGTAGCTAGTTACATGTAAGAAGGAGATAGAGTCCTTCATCTAGATAGAACAGAAGATCACGATGACGTCGAAATGATGAGACAATGACTGCGATAACTCATTTTTCCATTATCTAATTCAATCACTTTCCGATGTCATTATGTTGTTATCGTGATTTTTTGTTCTACCTAGTTCCACAAGTCGTACGATCACAGAAGTTGGTTGCTGGTATGTCGAACTGATAAGCTTTTGAGCTTTAAGTATTGAGCAAAGACGCACCGTCGTCCCGATGCGCGCGAACGATCGTGTCCTTCCTGGTCCTGCGACCACATCCAATATCTAAATAGTCAAACCGGACAAATGGATCAAGTAAAATGAGAAATATTTATAAAGAAGAAAGATTGTGTTCACATCATAATAAACGAGCCGAATGTGTTTTGGTTGACAGAAATGAAATTTCTAGTTTTTATGAATCAAGTTTGACTCATAAGAGTCAGAAATTCTTTTTTTTTTCAATAAAAAATGCGTTTGGTTCGTTCATTGGCTACGTTTGACAGAAAAAAACAGCTTATTAAAAGCTTTGTGATTTAGTTCGAACGACATCATCGTTTAAATCCAGAAAAGCGTTAATATTCGGATCTCTTCGAGAAACTAATCTTGTCGTTGGCGACTCGACCACGAGGAGATTCTTCACATTCGGTACGTTCATTGTCTACATTTGACAGAAAAGAACAGCTTATTAAAAGCTTTGTGATTATTGGCTCTGATTGGTTTACTCTACTGAATCTATGAAAAATGTGAAAAAATACTCCAAACAAACAATAATAGCTATAAATCGCTATAAAACAATAATCGTCCATACTATAACGGATTGGTGAATGTTGAAAACTTTTATATAAGAAGCAGTGATATAAATAAAGAAGTATATATAATTATTCAAAATTTGAACGATTAAATACTTAATAATGATATTATCGTGTTATTTAGAAAAATATATTTTTTTAACATTAATTATTTAATTGTCAAAATATTGATATTATGCTATTGTATTCGGATATTTTATGTGTAGCGGCCTTTAGTGTGCATTATTCCAATACTGTGTAATACGAACTAGTTATAAGCTGTTCTTTCTGCTGAATGCAAGCATTGTCATGTTAATATAACTAATCTTTTTTCTCTTTTGGGAAAGAAAGTCAATGGGAGCCGGTAGCTGAATATTAATGAATAATAATGGATCATTCTTACATCACTGCGTCTAGCGGACTTCCTCGATTACCACACATACATCACATCGTGAAGATTATAGAAGTTTGACTCTCCAATTGTCAGAATAGATGCAATTTAAAATCGTGAATCGCGCGAATTGTCAATTTAACTTTGGCTTCGTAATTTCTTTTAAGTGCGCCCTCGAAATCGGGACTTTTCGAAGAATCCAAACGACAGTGATGGATTTATATAGAAACCAGTGATGCTAGAGCCTACTATATCACCTATTTCATCACTTTCCCCTCCCCCTTTTCATTTATATCTAAACAATTAAAGGATCCCTGAAATAATATTAGTAATAGGCCACGAAAAGCCACCATCCGTCATTGGCAAACGCTATCAACAACAATGTGTTTAATTAAATTTCAATATGACAATTATGTGCCCAGCGTCGGTTTAGGTTTTGACGAAAAAATCGAACGTCTTACTCGACAATCATGTATGAGCGTATTCTTTTCCTGTATAATTTTCAGACGGGAAACATATAATTCCGCCCCGCAATGGTGCTTGTGTAATCGGCAAGTTTCTCAATGAATTTCATCCATTCGCAAATTTCGTACGATTGAAGTTATCCGGTTCCTCGATAAGCGCAAGACGAAATTTTTACGCGAGTCTATACTACGAACGGTCGAAATGCAAACGAAAATCTCCCAGCAGATTGCCCAACATCGACCTGCCACATTGTGATTTACCGTTATCGTGCCTATATAATTTCTTCTATTATATAACTTCGAAATCGCAGATATCGGCAGTCTCTAGAAAAATTTCGCCATTTTTTATTATAGGTACCTACATACGCTCGTAAAATCTCGACAATTTATTTTTAAATAACACGTAGAAGAACCACGTCGCGCGAACATCGTGAAAAAGATAAAAAGAAAAATAGAAACCGAAAAGAACAGAGACAGAGACGAAGAGAGAGAGAGAGAGAGAGAGAGAGAGAGAGAGAGAGAGAGAGAGAGGAAAAAGGGAGTCACAGATACAACCATTCAAGAATCTCCAATATAACGAAAGTAGCGCACGTACAAGAAACGTCACTTCGATGATGCATTAGTCATTGAACACGGTTTCATTTGGGATTCCATGGAAGATCGACCAATAAATTCCTAAATTGCCGTTCTTCCCCTCTCTCACTATTTTTCACAACTTATAATCGATATTGAGTTCGATCGCAATCAATAGTCTCGTGTCATTGAAGAAAAAGATAGACATAAATAAATTAAAAATCGGCCAAGAAAAAAATCGTGAAGGCATGTAACGATCCGTTCGTTTCCGCGAAGTAATGCAAGTTATTTTGAATTTGGCCTGCGAAAATCATATTTAACACCTTATCTAAATTCATACTTAAATATTAATTGAATATGTTCCTACAGAAACTCATCCCTCACGTGCGGCATCTCGTTTTTTCGACACTGTCGCACTCGTTGCTGCGAAAGACAGGTGTTCGCAAAAGTCACCTGGCAGTCGCAAAAGCGTTCATATCTTATGACTCAATCTGCGCGATTTTCACGACAAACGGCTCGTCTCACGATCAAGAGCGTCAGTCGTCGCAGGAGCACCAGGATATGATCTACTCCTTTTGCGTCGTCACCCGATTACGATCGTGCGACTGCTCCGGGATCCAGCTAAAACTAGCTAGAACTAACCAGGAGGAAGCAATTGTCATGAAACATTGATGTGTACTGCATGTCAGATGCAAGCGACGTAATTTTGTACTTTTTTCCTCGAAGGATGCGTCGATCTCGATGGAGTTTCGACTCTTCGTGACGATATGTATAAGAAGGCAATAGATAAGAAGAAAGGAACAAAAGGAGAGGATGGTTAGGAGAAAAGAGGGAGAGGAAAACAGAGACGGAGAAAAGAAGACCCGCTGATCCATCGGCGATCCCGTAGAAAAAATACGACATCGTGGCGAGTGGATCGACTAGGTTAAGCGCTACTAGGTTATTCGGTCATTGTATACGGTTTTCGGAGGTTGAGCTCTGTCGCCGCTAGGCTTTCGCCTTTCACGTAATAGTCGGCGGCGTCCCTCCTACTTGAGCCATTTGCGACGACGCCGTTTGTAAGGACGCCATTCGTCGCGACGCCGTTCGCGACACCGTTAAGGGTGTTGTTAACGATGCCATTCGCGTAGCCGTCGGCGGCGGACTGATGGTTCTTGCTGACGCCATTCGCTATCACGCCGTTCTTCCTGGGCTTCTTCTGCTGGTAGCTCTGTTGGTAAAACTCCTTGAATAAGAAGAGGAACATGACGGCGTGCATGCCAATCCACCAGACGAACGCTTTCGGGTAGTTACATTCGATGAAAAGCAGCTGGAAGGCGTGCACCATGATTGCGATAAACTGCAGCATTTGGAAGGCGGTCAGATATTTCTTCCACCAGAGGTAAGGTTGCACCCATGGACCCAGCGCCGCCAGAAGGTAATACGTATACATGACGATGTGGACAAAGGTATTGAGCAAGCCGAAGAAGGTCGAATGACCGCCTGAAAAGAACAGGTATATTTTATAATTGGGCTCAATCGTTGATCGCTAATATCTCTCGACGTTAAAATATGATAGAAAGAAAGAAGCTCAATTCTCCGTAATTGTGTGAATAGGGATGAAAACTCAGTAACGCAAGGTGGAAAGTGATAAGAAACGATATTTCAGTTACAACGACTGAGAATATTCACAGCCGCATTAAAATTCTGTTAAAACTTCTGAGAGCAATTGATCGAGCAGAGAACTCCCATACTGCAAATTCAAGTACGTAATTTTTACATGCTTACATTTTTACGTATGTATGATATCGTTTAATCACTGCGCATTTTTACGCGCGTTATTTTGCTATATTTTTTAATTATGTTACTGTACGCAGTTAAATGCATACATTTAACACACACATTAAATTATTATATTTAACACGTGTGATTTACGCGGAAGGATTTTATATTTCCTTACCCTCTTCATCTTTTCTAACAAAAAATATATATTATTAATTAACAATATAAACGTATTGAATTTTCTAGATAAAACGTATCTTTTTCGAGTGCATACTTTTGTAATAAACTTATTGTTTTGTAAATTTACATTATTTGAATAAATATTATCTGGAAGAATTGGTGCTTCCCTTCTTTAACTACTAAGAACATTAGAAAATCGATATTATTGATTAGGGGGAAAATCTCAAACCTTTACCGAAGAATGCGAAGAATTTTCTTTCCAACCTAACACATATTTTTATATAATTGCATGTAAGACTCACGTGTAAAAGGATCTGAATGTGTAAGATTCTTTTATTGTCTCATATTTGTTATAAATTTACATTAATTAGAAATATACTATCCTTCATTTTGTATATATTTTTTATATATTTTGTATTATGTATTGTATTGCACAAGGTGAAATATGTTCAATTACAACTATAAATGTATAAATTGATTTCTTTATGTGGTAAAATGTGTAATTTTCATAGAAGAAAATCAAATCACATACGTAAAAGTATAATTTTATACACATAAGAATGTGTACTTACTATATACTTGGATTTGCAGTATATAAGAATTTTTCTATTCCTACAACCGAGTTTTCGTTTCCCCAGGCAACGGAAAATTTAGTTACTGGAATTGTTTTCACTAAAAATGTAAAAATTAAAACGAGTAGAAAAACACATCGCTTTCTAAGAAAACATTTTGCTCGTAGATATGAAACAAATCATGCACAAAGATACAAATCCAAGTATATAGTAAGTTTTATGCACAAGTAAAACTTTATTCTAATTCGTCGTCATAGAAATATCAAAGCAAAATTTGCATATGGTGCTTTCATTATGAAAATATGAAATGCTTGCGAAATGAAACGTGTGAAAGAATTATGTAATAAATGACTACAACAACTTAAAAGCAGATATCTGATTTAAAAGCTGCGTAATATACCATTGAATCACGAGAAAATGCTAGCATTGTGTTATTATTTGCACAAGATTTAATGGTGCATAGGGTAATACTGGGTGACCATTGGGATTGTGACTAACGTAAATGGTTATTACTTCGCAGTAGGATATAGTAGATCGAACAAAATGAATAAAACATGTTGTAAAAAAAACTTGTGAAATTATATTACTATAAATATGAAACAAATATATATTTTATTAATTTAAACACACGTTATTAAAAAAGAGATAAAAATGTATTTGCACGCATGAACTAACGAAGTATGTTTTGAAAATGTTGTCCAACAGTATCGGCACAGAATTGCAACCGTTTCCGAAAATCTTCAAATATATTATCCAACATGACTGTAGAAAGCTATGTTACGAATACATTTCCCAAAAACTATCTATCAACTTTTCGGTGTCTTGAGACTGTAGAATATAACATTTTTCTTTGAGATATTTCCAGAGAAAAAAATCACATGTTCAAATCGGGTGAATAAAGAAGCTGTTCCAGATTTTCATGAATAAATTTCGGATATCGTAACACAATCACCCTACTGCCATAGACATTATATATCGATTCAAATATATCGCAAGTATGGTGTGGAATTGCGTTGTCTTGCATAAAATGAAATTTTTTATTAATCATCATTTCTGCATGCAGTTTGATGATATTTCTCACTATCTTTTGGAGAATTCCTCACTTCAAATCCATGACCTAAGTAGCTTTTCGAATTATGGAATTTGGATTTTCTTCGAAATATGCTTTGACGTCATCAATTGTTTCGCCCGTTGTAATGCTATGAAATGGGCCAGGTAAATATTGTCTACAATCTTTCAAAGTACCATATAGGGTAAAATTATCAATAATTCTGCGAAAAAATATCGTTAAATGAATATAATCAATAAATATGAATATACTATAATCTCAGATTGCTTACATAATATGTAGGTCAGATTAATGTATAGGTTAGATTATGTTATGGAACGATTCCAGGAAGAAAGCGTACTTTCCGAGTATAATTTTGCTTGAAACTTTCTTAGACCAATATTTAGTACGGAATCTACGATTCGTTTCAATATAATTTTTGCCTTTACTGCAGAAGAATTCGATAAGAAGTACTTTTAAGGCGTTTATTCTGATATTGATAAACCAACTTATATAACGGCTCAAATGAAATTGATAGGACTTAAGTACCGGAAACTAATGAGTTAAATGACGATCGAAATCAAAGAGGGGAAATAAACCGTTTACTTTAGACACAATCCCAATGGTCACCCTGTATATATTCTATCAATTTGCACAGAATATACACACGAATTATTTTACGAAACATAGATGTTTCATACAAAATTCGCAGACGTAATAGACATAGCGTTTGCGTACAAGAATTGTTATCTTGTATTTTCCTAAAATCGCGCTCACAGTGGTCTAAGATACAAATGCATCAAATTCCGATTAAGCTAAGCCACGATTAATTTACAGGGTCACTACTGAAACTTCTGCTAAACTTCAAAAAAATTGTGAAAAATAAAGAGTTAGACATTTTAGTTGTTACTTTTTAAGCCAAAATTCATTTTTTGAAGTTAAATTAATTTAAATGCAGTTTTATGATATCCTTAATTAAAATAATCACAAGAATTATAATAATTATTATCATTTATTATTTTTTATCATTCATCGATAAATGTGATGCTGAAAATATCATTCAAATAATCGTTCAAAGAAATCGTGAAAGATAATCTTTAGTTACAATCTTGACACATCTTGTCACAATGTCACAAAATCGTGCTACACATTTTATTAGTTTAAATTATAGTTTAGTGATTGTAAAGCATTATATATATACAGGGTGTCTGGTATGTTTCGTACATCCGCTCGTGTGCAAATAGAAGAGGTTAAACTGATAGAAAAGGTAGATACCATAATGCAAAATTCGCAATAGTTAATAAATAATTAATTATTCTGTCTGAGCTAATAAGCGCATGAAAAGCGATAGACCGAACATATAGAAAGAAAGATGTTTTTTTACGACGTGCGATTATGGCACTTGCGAATCGCGACTCGTCGCATTCCTCCGTAGAATGCATATTTCTCCGCTGTGTCTCGTAGTTTTGAGCGGAGGAATGCAACGAGCTGCGATTCGCAAGTGTCATTATTGCGTGCACGGTCCATGGATCTAAGAATCCAGGAATGGAGTATAAAATGAACTTTTAGGCAATGGGGTTGGCTAATTTGCGGTAAAGGAAATGAGAGCGCTCTCCTTTTTTATTCGCTGATCGTCTCTTTCTACAATAACACACCGTCGGTTTTATAACGAATATAACAGAAGATGGCCAAAGTTTGCGTGGTATACAGTCTAGTGTAACAATTTCTCGAAGACGTTAATAAGGATCGTATTTTGAGTTTTCGATCATCGAATGTTGCTTTATTTAGTTTTATGTTTATTTCGAAAAGTTCTGTGTCAACTTTTACGTATAGGAACGCCGTTTTGTATAATTTCGGTCTGCACGAATCTATTTTAATACGGAAGTTAGAGAAATTAAAATATATCTATACTTTCGGGAATTATTGCATATGCGACGGAAACACCCGACAGTGTCCTATTCTAGGAAGAGACAGCAATACACCACCCATACTGCGAATTTGCTACCGGATCTGCCTTACATTCGTCATTAGATTCTTAGGTCCATGGCACGGTGGAAGACGTCTTTCTTTCTATATGTTCGGCCTACCCCTTCTTGTGCGCTCATTAGCTCAGACAGAATAAATTCTTCGTTAACTATTGCGAATTTTGCATAATGGTGTCTATCTTTTCTATCAATTTAACCCTTTCCATTTGCACACGAGCAGATGTACGAAACATACCGGACACCCCATATATATATAAACAAATACTTTGTGTTTTATTGAACAATTTCCGGTATTTCTTTTACAGAATATATATATATATATATATATTTTTTATTTTTTAGTACGACTAACAAAACTAACAGCTGTAAACAAACTGGTTGATAGATGGCACCAAAGCTCTGCGTGACAATCAAATACATTAGTACCAACTTACAGCAAAAAAATTACTTTCTTACCTTTTACGCGGGTTTTTAAATGAACAATTTCCGGTATTTATTTGACAAAATATATAAAAGGTGCTTAAATTAATTCTCGCAGTCTTTTGTTACAAAACTCATGTTTATTTCAAAAGAACGGTACATTATATCTTATTCAAAGTATTGTCTTTCGGAAGCTACAACCCGCGAAATTCAAGTGTTTCCCACTTTTCGGGTAACACATGGATTCCGCGATAGATAAAATCAGGTTCTCTCGAGGCGATTCAGTTATCAAGTCATTTTTTGATATCTTCGAAAGAACTGAAGTGTTGCTTAGAAAAGTCATGCTGCATCGAACGAAACAAATAGTAATCTGAAGGAACAATGTCTGGTGAATAGGGCAAGTGAGGTAAGATATACAAGACTCCAAGATTTCCTTCACTGGTGATGCAATATATGGTCTAGCATTGTCATGGAGAAGAATAATTTTGTCTTGTCTTTTGACGTATTGCGGACGTTTTTCTTTGAATGCTCGATTAAAATTGAATAATGGTTGTCGGTAACGTTCAGCATTGATGGTTATCTCGGTTGCAGCAGCTCATAATACACTACACCGACTTGATCCCACATAATGCACAGCATGATCTTTTTTCCATGAGTATTCTGTTTTGGCGTTGATGTTGATGGTTCGCCGGGACGTACCCATGATTTCTTGCGCTTAAGATTGTCGTAACGAATCCATTTTTTATCAACAATCACAATTCGATGCAAAAAAGACTTCCGTTTTATCTTTGAAGCTGCAATTCATAAATTGTTAAACGGTTCACAATGTCTCTTTCTCTCAATTCATGTGGAGCCAGTTTCCTAGCTTCTTAGCTTAGCTGGATCACTCCCATTGTTTTTAACGTTTGCTAACTGTTCATTAATCGACATTTAGTGTTTCCGACAATTCTTTGAGCGTCTAACATGAATCTTCTTCCAGTAATACCTCCAATTCACTATTTTCAAACTTTTTCGGCTGACCAGGGGACTCTTTGTCATTCACATCAAAATTGTTATATTTGAATCGTCCAAACCGATCTCTGTAAGCTGTTTCAGATAGAGCATGCTTCCCATAAGCCTCCACTAGCAAACTACTCGTATGACTTTCAACAGCAAATTTCTTGAGATGAAAACAGAAAAGTAGTGCTTCCCGCAAATTCTCTTTTTCTGGTAGGAAACCCGACATATTCAATGCAATAAAAAATTGTGTTTTTGCACTACAAACTAATATCACACACTGATTTTCATAGCCTATTGATAGTACTTTCATATACATCAACAATCACTTTCGGCCATGTTGAAATAGCATAACTACTGACCTCTATTAACAACAGCGAGAATTAATTCAAACGCATAATATACAGTGGCAAGCAAAAGTTTCCGGCCAATGACATTTTATACTCTAATTTATCAAAAAAATCTTAATAAAATTTTTATTATTATCAGGTGTGAGCATAAAATATGGGAAATGAAATAATATAATGAAAGAATATTGTTTATGTTCGTGAAAATATTTATTGTTATAATTGTTATCTTTACACGTGCAAAAGTTTCCGGCCACTTTGTACTACGAAAAAATTATTAGTCCAAACATTCTATAATGCATTTTAGTTAGTTTAAATTATATTTTAATGCCAATATTTTGTAGCCATACCCTTTGCAGCAATAACAGCGGCACAACGATGTGACATCGATTCAATTAGTCGATTAATGTAAGCAGGTGGAATTTTATCCCATTCTCCTTCAACGATTTGAATAGAGCGCCTTATTTGAATATGTATGCTTTCGAATTTGACGGTCTAGATGTTCCCACAAGTGTTATATCGAGTTCAAGTTCGGTGATTGGAATGGCCAGCTTAAAACTCTCACATTTGTAGCAGAAAACCACTTCTTTAACAACTTTGATGTATTTTTGGGGTCATTATTCTGCTGAAATATCTAATCCTATGGCATTGCTTCTTCAGCATATGTTAACAAATGTTTTTCTAAAACGTCCTTATAAACAGCAGCGTTCATAGTTCCGTTGATCTCAACAAGTGGACCGATTCCTTGTGCAGAGAAAACTTCCCAAACCGTCACGCTTCCTCCACCGTGCTTTACAGTAGGAATTTGGTACCGAACGTCATTTCTGATACCAATAGGACGTCGTACATGTTGTCTATCATCGCTTCCAAAAATATTTAATTTAGTTTCGTCTGAGAAAGCTATTTTTTCCAATCTTCGACTGTCCAATTTTTGTCATCTTTGACAAACTGTAATCGGGACAAACTGTAACCTTCTTATTCTTTTTACTGATTAATGGTTTTTTAATACCTATACGGTCAAAAAGTCTTATATCATGTAGCCTTCGTGTCACAGTACTACGGCTAACATCGGCAAGGTTTTCATCCCGTAGCTCGCGTTTTCCCGTGGCTCGCAATTTCTTGACATCCTCAATTGATTTGTGTTTAATGACACGATTTACCTTTTTAGATGTTTTTCGTGGCCTTCCACTACGGGGGCAATCTTTTAAACCTATCCAGCACGATACTTAGCAATAATATCATTTACGGTGGATTTACCTATCGAGAGTAGTGAGTAGTGGATGTCGATGGTTCGCCTGGATTCACCCATGATTTCTGACGTTTAGGATTTTCAAAATATATCCATTTTTCATCACCTGTCATGATACGATGGACTTTCTTTTGTATCTGTCAAGCAGCATTTCACAAGTGGTTTTTCGATTTTCTTGCTGTCTTTCATTCAGTTCATGCGGAACCCATTTTCCCACTTTCTGAATCTTTCCCATGGCTTTCAAACAAATTGAGACAGCTTTCTGCGTCACATTCGATTCATCCGCGAGTTCTTGTTGAGTTTGAGTATCATCTTCATCCAATAAGGCTTGCAATTCGTTGTCTGCGAACTTTTTCGGTGGTTTCCCACGCTCTTCGTTTCTCACGTCAAAATAATCACTTTTGAATTTTTTGAACCACTCGGAACACTGTGTTTTATCAAGAGCATGTTCATCGTAAGCTTCGACAAGCATTCGATGCGATTCTGCAGCAGTTTTCTTCAAATGATAACAAAAAACCAATGCTGTCCGCAAATCGTAGTTCGTAGGCACAAAACTCGACATGTTTAAGGTTATAGAAAAATATACCGGTGTATGGAACTTGGGTTGTTGTGTGTTGAAAATCTTCGTCAGCTGTTAGAGGGAGATGATGGCGCTGCAGAAGCGGTCTTACGGTCCCTAAACTGATGGCTAGCACCATCTATAGGGAAATTCCGGTTTCATACTTCTACACCTGGTATACACTAGTTGATATATATGTGTATATATATATGTATATAGTTAAGATCCATTAGGACCTGGGCTCAAAATTTGGACTACAAAAACCAAGTAGCTATTTTAAATTTCAATACCAGCTTTTTATGGCTGATTCGTGTTCCTGGCAATTTTTCCTTTCCAAATATTTTACTTAAGTTGGATTAGGCCTCAAATTTGAACTTCACTTGTTTCAGGTCCTCCAAAGGCAGGACGCGGTCAAATAACTCGTCAGGGATTGCATTTATGCAACAAAATGTTGAGGGGGAAATATTTTTAATTCTAAAAAGTCTATGTGATTGATGAGGTATATTTGGGTACAGGCCCATTTTTTTCCACTATCATTACGCTGTAAAATTAGATTATTCTCAATAGTTGGGCTTTGCGTAGTCTAATTGGAGGTCTGGCCCAACTTAAGTTACACATTTGGAAAGAAAAAATTGTCAGGAACACGAATCAGCCATAAAAAGTGATATTGCCAATTAAAAAAATCTATTTTGTTTTCATAGGATCCAAGTTTTTGGCTCTTAACTATCAGATAGGTTTTTTTGAAATCCAATAACTTCTTCTGTAACATTTTTTTTCTAAAATATATCTCTGAGGAATTATTTAACCATTTCCATATTTTTGAAGAACTCTGTACACACACACACACACACACGCACGTGTAACATTAATATACATTAAAAGTCATACTTCAGAATAAAATTTTGTTTTTTTAATGTAATAATAACTAGATTTATAGATGAAATAAACGTAATCTTGCAATGGAAAAGTATTTTCTTACTAGTAGTTCAGGAAAAGTTTGAAGAATTTAAAAATTTCAAATAAATTCAAGTTTTATAATAATCATCAACAATTACACTACTAAAATCTGTTATAATCATTTTGCGTCCTTTGAAAATAATTTAACTTTTTCATATCCGTATAGTGTGTCGTATACGTTGGACTCTGTAACTCTGTATGAGATTTGGAAAGAAATATAAAATAAAAATACCTGACTAAGTAATGTAAAATCTTTTATATTCAAGAATATCGTTAAAGAAGAAATGAGACATCGTTTAAGAAAAACTATTCATAAGAGATTCGAGTTATTTCGTATTTATTTAAAACCAAAACGAGATGAATATTAAATTACCTGCAAATAGTTAGCAAATAATAAGTTATTTTACTTTTTTAAAGATTTTTTTATATATAAAAATCAGTTTTATCAAAAGTCAGATTCAGAGTTTTGGCTAAAAACATTTTCTTTTAAGCCACTGCGTGCCAGGAAGAAGCTCGCGAGTAATAAAGGTAGCATTGCGATTTTGCGTGCGCGTTCTCGCACGGCATTGATCAAAGTTGCTTTTACGAAACAGTCCGGCGGGCTGTTGCAACAAATCGACACGATGAATTACGCAAATGATTTTCTACTTACCGGGTGTGAACTTGACACCAAACCAGACCGACATAGGCATGCAACCGTGATGGATCACATGCAGGGTGGACACGTGATTGTTCTTCTTTCGAAGCACGAAGAAAATCTGTAATAACATAACGAATTAGCATATCGGGGATGCATAAGCGGGTGATCGACACCCGGGTGGCTAGGCTGTTAGTACATACCGTGTCCATGAATTCGGTAAATTTTGAGAAGTAGTACCACCAACTAGCGTGGACCATCTGCGATTTCAAAAAATCGGTTAGAATGCGGTTACTTGATCATCTCGACTTACTGCATCCGTCGTGTCTCGTTTATTTTACATGAGGTTAATTTGTCAATGAAACACTCCATTTTAGCTATAAATATGATACTCACTCACGTTTCTTTTACGCTTTTGCGGAAGATCAATATTCTTTCTACGTCCGATTTCCTTATTATATATGGAAAGAATGTTGGTTGAGTTTAACTGACAATGAATAAACCAAACGTGTTTCCTTGAATGAAACAGAATTTTTGGTTCTTACCAACTAAATTCGGTTCTTATAATAAAACATTTTATTTCCTTCCACATTTAAAATGGCTTAGAACGTTCATTGTCTGATAAATTCTACTAAACATTTTTACCGTTTACAAATAAATAAAACTAAATAAAAAAACATTTAGTAGTAAGTACTAGTAGTAAGTAGTAAGTTAAAAGTATTTTTAATTAATTAATTAATTTTAATTAATAATTATTATTTGAAATTTAATTAAATTTATAATCATAATTATAATTTAACTAATTAATTAAATATTATTTATAGGTCGGCACATTTGTAGTCCGAGTTTACATTAAAGATCATTTAAGATCATCGTAAGTACTTAAAATCTTAAGATATTAAGGAGTTATTTTATGGCTAAATAATATCTTGAGTCTCAATACTCAAAACTAAATAATGTCATGACAAAATTAAATATAATATCGGATTATAAATACCATAATCTTTGATTGAGTGATGCGAATGTGTTAAAAACATGATCATCGTGAGGAAATCATCATACAGTGAATTTCTTATATATATACACAAAAATGAATTTGCGTTTTGGTGTTAACATGTACACATATTTGTCTTTTTAACACGTTCCATGCTACGTGAGTTACTTGCTAAATTTTTTGCTCAAGCTGCTTAAGGGGTTATTACCAGCTTAATTTTTTTTGGCCATTTTTTTTTATTGGCTTAATTTATGCTAAAACATCCTTAGAATTGAAATCTACAACGCCCAGGCACTAATCTAAATTTAAAAAATGTTTTAAATCAAATTTTCCTGAAGCGCTTGGTACTCTTGCCACATATCAGTATAAGGATCCGATGCATAAAGATGTGTTTGGTGCAATCAAACCAATCTACGAAGATCTCAGCTCCGACGACCTTCTTTCCCGCTGCTTGGGTGGATATACCCAAAACAGTAATGAGTCGTTTAACGCAGTCGTTTGGTCGATTGCTCCAAAAACGGTGTCCAGCAATAAACCGATTCTTGGCATTGCGACTGACATAGCTGTCATTACATTTAATAATGTCTTGTCAAGTCTGTTTGCCGTCTACGATGCCCTTGGATTTACTGTTGGGCCAAGGATGTATGAATTCTGCTTGAAAACAGACTCCAACCGGATCCAAGCTGCTGAGCACAGTATGTCCGATTTTGCAAAAGAGGCCAGATGCAGTAATACATCGGCAAAAAAGGATGAAGAAGAACACAATAAGGCTCTTGAAGGACAATTGTACGGTGCAGGGATAGCAGACTGAAGGTAAAATATTTTTTTATGGACCATTTTTAAGATTTATCAACTTTAAATGCGTTTTTAAACTTTAAACGCGTTTTTCTCGAAATCATATTTTCAAAATCGGCCGGCAGTAGAACTCAAAAAGTTTTCATCCGATTGACTTCAAAATTTAACTGTAGCTTCTTCGTTAGATTATCTAGTGAAGTACACACGATTTTAGTGATTGCTTCACTAGAAAAAAAGTTATAACCCCTTAAAGTCGATTTTTTCGTCGAAAAATGAATTTTTTGTTTAAACTTCTGCCATTTCGCGAAAAAAATTTAAAAAATATAATTATGTGTACTTCATTAGATAAACTCATGTAGATTATGAAAAAAATTTTTTTTTTGTTCTAGGTTGAACTGGAAGAGACTTCCACTGCCGGCCGCGGAAGGCCTTTTTAAAAAGTGATCTGAAGGTTATTACTATACAGCCGCCATTTTGTAAATAAATTGCAATAAAAAAATTTTTTTTTGTATTTCAAAACATGAGTAATCAATAGGATTTTTTTTGTAAACCATTCATTTTAAATACCTTCTCAAAAAAAATCATAAAAAAAGCCTTTTTTGGGGGGCATAAGCTGGTAATAACCGCTTAATATTTAGGCTCTAAAACGAAATATTCAGGATATATTCCGAAAAATATTATATGACATACTATGATATTTAATAAATTTACGGCCGCCGACGTAATATTACGTCTTCCAAAAAATTGTAACCAGATGCTGCTGGAATACTATTATGTTCCTTTATAATTTTCTTAGTTTTATGACTTTTGGAGCTAAATGCTACTGAATTATTATTATATCTTCTTATATAGTAGGTGTACAAATGAATAATCCAACCTTTTCAGCTAAATTCGAGATTTATTTTAAAAGAAAGTAAAACAAATTTTCCAACCAAAGTATTCGCCGTTGCTTTCTATAACTGTAAGCCATCTTTTAGGCAGTTGATGAATTCCATCTCGGAAAAATGCTGTGTCTTTGGACACGATAAAGTCATCAAGCCATTTTCGAATCTCATCCACTGATTGGAAGTGAGTATCGGACAAGGCATGTTGCATCGACCAGAACAAGTAATAATCTGATGGAGCAATGTTTGGTGAATACGTCGGGTGCTGCGAGACGTCCCAACCAAGACTCATTATGGTGTCTTCTGCCTTGGAAGCAATGTGTGGCCTGGCATTGTCATGCAATAATTTCAGAACGTACTCCTTTGCAAGTATACGGACGTTTCTGTTTCAATTCTTGACTCGAGCAGGTTAATTGGCATTGGTAGCAGCTCGTAGAAACTGTTTTACCCGGTTTCAACAACTCATAGTAGAAAGCGCCCTTGATATCCCACTAAATGCAGAGCAGAACCTTTTTTCTTAAGCGATTGGACTTTGCAACCGATGTTAATGATACGCCGGGATGTACCCATGACTCTCTGCGTTTCTCATTGCCTATAATGATTTTTTACTAGAAAGATATTCGATATTGCTTATTGAGAAGAGAAAGACACGCTGCCACTCGTTGAGTTTTGTAGGCTTCACTAAGTTCATGCGGAACTCATTTTCCTTCTTTTTGGATCTTACCCATCTCAAGTACGCGTTTGGAAACGGTTTGCTGCGTTATTCCCAACTGCTCTCCTTTTGCGATTGTGCCAAATTCTCAGCGAGCAGTTGTTTCAAATCATCGCTGTCGCATTTTGGAGGGCCTCCAGGACATTGTTTATCGATCAGACTGAAATCACCGCTATTAAACTGTTTGAACCAAAATGCACACACATTGTACGTTATAATATTTTTGCCGAAAAAGGAACAAATCGATTCGCATACTCTTGCAATATTCTTTCCTTGTTGGAATTCATAAGGAATACAGTGTCAGAAATGCATTTTATCTCTTGCCATGTTTGATTCTATCAGACTGAATACTATTGTAGGTTATGTTGAGTCTTTCATCATACTAAATGCCATTTTTAATAGCTATATGTCAACACAATATAACTGCAAATGAACAGGAAAATTAATTGATTTTAAAATTAATTTCTTAACTGCTTAAAACATTTAGATTATTCATTTGTACACCTAATACTTTAACGAAATAATCTATAGAGAAGTTAAAACTCATTTCAACTTGAAAATTGAACAAAATTATGTAAATGCAAGTCTTAGTTGTGGTAAGATTTTATGTAAATATACAGAGTGTCTTAGGTTTTTCCAAGTTATAGCAAAAATATGAAATGTGAAATAAGGAATAACATTTCATCTAAGATTGCATTTCAAAATGCCGTTCGCCATTGTCAATATAAGCTTGACATCGATTTAATATTATATTCCTTATCTTATAAATTCCATCGTTTTTGCTTATTTATTTATTTATTTATTTATAAACGGGAAATATAAGTACGATATAAAAGTATTAAGAATATACTAAATACAAGAAAAATGTATGGAAAAGTAATATATACAATGGAGATAAATATAAGAAATAAGTAGAATACATAAATAGAATAATAAGAAACAGAATAAATTGCAAAAAATAAAATTAATGAACTAGAAGAAGTTCTAATATATTTGTTCATCCAAAAAAATTATCATGTCTTAAAAGAGTCGAAATTAAAAGGCACTTAAATGATAAAGGACTGCTACTGAAAAAGTCCAGCCTACCGAACTTTGCTTAATCTCTGCAATTGCATCGGTAATTCTTTATATTTGTATTAGCTCATCTCTTAATGTGTCTTATATTAGATAAACTTTGTTTTTCATTATCCCACAGATAGAAGTCTAACGACATAAGATCTAGTAATCTCTGAGGTCAGAATATCAATCCCGCTCGACTAATCTATCTTTCGGAAAAATGTTTGTTTAACCGCTTTCTTACTTGTTTTCCGTAATATGATAAATATCCATCTAACTATATCCATATATATATAATTATATCCGTTGGCAAGGTAATAAAGATAGTAAGAATAATAAAGCCGCATTGTTTCAAATAATAAGTGCTTTTCCCATCGAGAATATTGTAGACTAACGAAGCTACATTAACAAAAAACGGTAAATTCAAGTTTCGTAAAATCATGTATGATTATACAAAAATTCATACGCTGTTCGAGAAATAGTTTTTTTTAATGTTGGTTCAATTGTAATGTATGGATAAGTATGTATAAACTTAGGTGAAATTTTTTTTTGCAGATTTCATATTTTTGCTATACTTTTTTAATGAAGCATTTTAAGACCTCTATTTATATATGTTTCTTTTATTTCTTCTCATAGACCATAATATGAATGTTTTGTACGGAACTCCCTGTATATCATGTAAATATATATAAATACATATCTTTATGCAAAAATCAAAACCTTTATGCAATTAAAAAACAATATTTTTAAGAAAAAAACATTTTTAATATATTAAACATTTTTAAGACATTAAACATATAAACATTATTATGTGTTTAAGAAAATTTATTAAATTTTACAAGTTCTTTTAATGTAATATCTCGCCTTTTTATATTTAAAAATTTGATATTTTTTTCCTGAATTTATAAAAGAAAATTTCTTTCACAGATTTTTTTAAATAATAAATAGTGGCAAACACGGTTTCCTCACACAAAGCAAATTCTTTTAGTTTCATTTTTAACTTATTAATAGAACCTTGCGACATCCGCATACAGATTTACATTTTTATTGGATGTGGTTGATCAATTTAGAAAAGTGAGAAAAATACGAAAAATGAGATAGGTGACTGCAAATATGTTAAAAAATATCATAGGATGACAACGTGGATCGTTGAACATTTCACATATAAATGTTCGCAATTCACACAAAATTTACATAAAATTCACAATAAAGTTCATCCAACATAGAACATGTTAATATATTAACTGTCATGGAGATCGCCAAAGACCGGCGCTACATGATATTGCCGCGTCTCAGTAATTTACGTGTAAAACGTAACTATTAATTACACCGGCACACAAAAAAAAAGTGGTCTGTACTTTTGACCAAACCCACCTATCTACATGTATTTTGGCCCGCTGAAACCGAATCTGGAAGTCGTTTAGCCCGTCTACCTCTTGGTTTTGAGTAAATCGCAAAAAATAGCGAAAAATCGCATTAGTAAGTGCGACAAAATTAGGAAAAAATTTTTTTGACTTTCAACAAGTAAATTTCTTATGTAGTTTGATGTGCTTCACCCAAATTTGAAGTTTACTGAGCTTTATCATCCATATGTAGTATTGCCGAAAATCGCAAAAAATAGCTCAAAAAGTAAAAAAAAACGATTAAAATCGCAACAAATCGCGTTTATGAGCATAAAGCAATTCGGGAAAAAAGTTTCTAACCTTAATGAGGTATATTTATTATGTATTTTGATGCCCTGAACCCGTTTTTCAACTTTGTTGAGCACTGTTACCCACAGGTTTTAGCGAAAATCGCAAAAAACCGCGTTAACGAGCGTAAAAATCGTTGTTTTCTTATGCTTTTTCTCTTGTAATGAACTCTTTTATCTTCGAATGATCTATGTAGCGGGTTTCTTTTCCTCTTCACTCCAGTCTGAATCGTTTCCCTTTTTAACGTCCAACAGAAATCTGCCATTATATTAATATCCCACCTTCCTTGGTACCGCTGCTCCATTTCACTTATGTCTTGATGGAATCGTTCTCCTTGTTCTTCGCTGTAGTCTCCGAGATTTTAAGGAAAGTAGTCAAGATGCGAGTGTAGGAAGGGCAACAGATCCGTCTGGCCAAGTCTCTGGGTTAACGGCATTTTTGCCGTCATGGCAGGCACAAATCAGTGTTTTACGATGCAGGGTGTCGGAAGCCCAGTATCGGCGGCTGATCAGGGTGAGCAAGCAGTCCCGCAGGCGTCGTCATCAAGCGACCGCAGCTCTACATTGGTGGGTGACTTGGCCTCTGTAGAGTATAATGCTACAAGAAGTAACTCACATTTATGTGATAAAAGTCACGATTCATTTTGTTTTATTTGTGGTGAATTTGAAACTTCTAAAAACCGAAGATCTTTATCTCCTAAAGTGAAATCTCTTTACACTCTGTGTTTTGGTTTAGAAATTACTGACCAGAATCATAACTGGATGCCACGTACAATTTGTGGTTTGTGTTATACGATGCTAATGCGATGGGAAAAGAGTAAAAAACCAGAGCAGCTGAGATTTACGAAGCCAATGATATGGTCTGCACCTTCATATCCAGAAGACTGCTATTTTTGTATGACAGACATCCAAGGTTTTAGATCGAATAGAAAAGCTAACATTTTCTATGCAAACGTTTCTTCAGTCGTAAGACCAGAAATAGTAAAAGTTGTGGAAGAAACAATGGACGAAAGAGTTGAACCTATGAATGTGGATCCTAGCGAGGCGGAAGAAATGGTAGTGGATGAATTTTCCGAAGAAGACGTAAGTGATGACGAGGACGAGGAGTATCTACCAGCAAGTGAGAGAAATACTCCTCAAACATTCAACCAAGAAGAGTTGAATGATCTTATACGAAATTTGGGACTACTCAAGGATGGAGCTAAATATTTAGCAGCAGCATTAAAGAATAAAAATTTGTTGGCGAAAGGAACGAAGGCATATGTTTATCTTGATAGAGAAAAAGAGTTTCGGAAATTTTTTACCAAAGATGAAGAGAATCGCTAGTTTACTGTTCAAATGTTAAAGGGTTGGTTGATGAATTAAAACCTATTATTTATAAGGATGAAGAGTGGAGGCTTTTCATGGATTCATCAAAACGAAGTCTCAAAGCTGTTTTGCTCCACAACGGAAATACATATGCACCTATTCCAATAACACACTCAACAAAACTCAAAGAGAGCTACGAGAATTTACAAATAGTACTGGAGAAAATAAAATACTCGGAACATCAATGGAAGATTTGCGGTGATCTAAAAATTGCAACTCTGATTCTAGGTCAACAATCGGGTTTCACGAAAAACCCCTGCTTTTTATGTTTGTGGGATAGTAGAGATAGGATAAATCACTATGTTAAGAAAGATTGGCCAAAAAAAACCGAGTTTCATCCAGGATCAAAGAACATCATACGCGAACCATTGATTGATCCCTCCAAAATTTTGCTACCGCCTCTTCATATCAAACTCGGACTGATCAAACAATATGTCAAAGCTCTAGATAAAAATGTTAACTGTTTTGGGTATTTAGGACTGAAGTTTCCCGCTATAAGTGATGCAAAATTGAAAGAAGGTATTTTCGATGGTCCTCAAATTCGTACGCTTTTTCAAGATAAAAACTTTATTAAGCAAATGAATGACAAGGAGAAAGCAGCATGGCTAAGTTTCAAAAGTGTCTCTCAGAATTTTTTGGGAAATCAAAAAAGTGCCGATTACCGAAATTTGGTTGAAGATTTGTTGAAGAATTTCAAAGAGTTAGGTTGCTTGATGAATCTAAAAGTGCACTTCCTACACTCGCATCTTGACTACTTTCCTTAAAATCTCGGAGACTACAGCGAAGAACAAAGAGAACGATTCCATCACGACATAAGTGAAATGGAGCAGCGGTACCAAGGAAGGTGGGATATTAATATGATGGCAGATTTCTGTTGGACGTTAAAAAGGGAAACGATTCAGACCGGAGCGAAGAGGAAAAGAAACCCGCTACATAGATCATTCGAAGATAAAAGAGTTCGTTACAAGAGAAAAAAAGCATAAGAAAACAACGATTTTTACGCTCGTTAACGCGGTTTTTTGCGATTTTCGCCAAAACCTGTGGGTAACAGAGCTCAGCAAAGTTGAAAAACGGGTTCAGGGCATCAAAATACATAATAAATATACCTCATTAAGGTCAGAAACTTTTTTTCCGAATTGCTTTACGCTCATAAACGCGATTTGTTGCGATTTTAATTGTTTTTTTTACTTTTTGAGCTATTTTTTGCGATTTTCAGCAATACTATGGATGATAAAGTTCAATAAACTTCAAATTTGGGTAAAGCACATCAAACTACATAAGAAATTTACTTGTTGAAAGTCAAAAAAATTTTTTCCTAATTTTGTCGCACTTACTAATGCGATTTTTCGCTATTTTTTGCGATTTACTCAAAATCAAGAAGTAGACGGGCTAAACGACCTCCAGATTCGGTTTCAGCGGGCCAAAATACATGTAGATAGGTGGGTTTGGTCAAAAGTACAGACCACTTTTTTTTTGTGTGCCGGTGTGATGTTAGTTGCATACAGCAGATTAAATATATAGCTAACAACCAATGAAACGAACAAAACAGTAGACGTAACGAGATAACAAATATATATATTGCAAATTGCATTTATTATGTTGTAACTTTAATGATTTAAAAACTTCAGTTGTGCATTGAAATAATTAATAGAAATCAACGTGGCAATCAACGTGTTAAAATAGAATATTGGTTAGAACAAACGTATTTATATAGCTGGTATTAACAATGCGATCTTATTATTATTACGATTTTCTTGAAGGGATATCACTTGAAAATTTTATCAGAAATGTACTGACTCCTTTGTACAAAGTTGAACATCGTAATTGCCGCACAGTGTGTGTGTGTGTGTGTCAGGTTGGTTAGAAAGTCTTTTCGTATTTTACGCAAAAATGAAAAAACTTTTTTTTTTCACGAAAAGCTCTTTTACTTTAATCATCAATATATTCTCGGCTTTGTCTAATGACCTCTTCCCATCTACAAGCTTGAAAATTCTGTCCTTGAAAAAGGAACTAGTCCTGGAATTAAGGAAAAAGATAATGTAGAATAAATACTTTTCGCAATTTTGATATTTTGTTTGTTGCTGCAATCTCGATAAATATCTCTGTTGTTATTCCAACAATAATAATCAAAGGGGGGAACCTGAAAAATATATAAACTATCTATGTTTTTAATTATTTTTTCTAACATATGCCTATACGTAGAATATCGTATCCCTTAAAGTTTAAGACTGGAATTGCTGCAAAGTATTGAAAGGATAAGGACATTTATTTATTAACAACAAATACTACTTTATTGATAATATAAAAGAGTAATTTTACAAAAATAAACATTGAATTTTTGTTGAAATTTGAGACCGGATCTTCAAATTGTACATTGAATTTTTAAATCGTATTTCAAAGAAATGCAGTCATAAACAATAAAAAAGTATTAATTAATCATTAATTAATGTAATATTATATTAATTTAACAGTAAAACAAAACAAAAATAAAAGTACGAAAGTAATGTCTACAACTATTTTGCTACATAACATAAATATTGCTTCAACAACATGTTTCAACAATATTTTTAACCGATTTGGCTAATTCTTTGATCATGAATCATGTCTGTTTCATTTGTCACCGCGGTTTCCTTCGTCATGGTTCATCACGGTTTAATTCGTTATCGAGTGCAATGATTTCAAAAATCTTATGAAACCGTTGGTTATGGTCCGAATATTTTTGTTTAAAATAAAATTCTGCAATATAGCCATCCACATGGTACTCGCGACGTCCATAACGAGTAATGTTAGAACGGACTTCTTTCCAGATACGCTCAATATTCTGCGTATGTGCTCCTGTATCAGGATCCAATTAAATTATAAGAGTGATTAACAGTCAGACGCTGAAATCCTTCTGTATCTAAGTAATTATATGCTTTCCAACAATCAGAAATAATCGTGGATCCTGATAAAACATTTGCTTTTATCGCATTCAACAATGTCTCAGTTGATCTGTCCGGAACAGAAATAACAAATATTTCTTTTGAATCTCTCTCGAATCAGCCAATCAACCACTGTTCGTCAATAATATGTCCCTGGTGGTATTTTTCTTGCCAAATTTTACTCCATCAATCTCAACAATACAATTCGGTCCTTCAAATTTACGATACACCACGACAAAATAGCTTCTCGAATAAAATTTGACCAGTCAACGGTGGTATGTGAAGTTATTTCCAATTTCCAAGTTATTTCCAGCTCGTTCCAAAAAGTTGTGACGTGGTGGGTTTATAGTCACGAAATTTCCAATAAACATACAAGATGTTTCGATGGAAATATTTTCAAACCACGTATTTTTCCGAATCTTTCCGTTACACTGAACGAACACGATACAATTTAATGACATTTTTTCACTTTCCTTCTCTTTTGACACTTCCATTTCAACCTAGAATTGTCAAATATTGTTGATTTCCCACAAAATAAACATGTTATTGATTTCTTAATTACGTTATGCGATTTTTAAAATTCCAATAACTCTTCTTATTTATCGCACATTCGCATAAAAGATTTTAGATTCAAAACACAGCCTTGACAATCTATTGTCTAAGTATATATGTCTCTGCTCGTGTACTGAAGGAAACTGTCAATATATTCTATTATCCAAGTAAAGCATGTCCTATACTGTTGTATACATAAAGCCGATTGGAAACGAGAGAAAATGAAGGCGAAAGAAAGTATGAGACAAACAAAATCATAACAATCGTCGGTGAGAAATTCTATGAGATATATGTAATATTCAGATTAATCAAAATTAAATTTAAGTTTCAAATTAGGAACAAATTCGTTTGCATACAGTAATGTAATATATGCCGCTTTATTTGCAGCAATATTACAGTACTATATATAACAATACTTTTTACTTCTGACTCATGATACATCCTACCTTACGTAGGGGTCTTGATAATCTTTCCGGTATTTACTTTTAGTATGTTGTAGACTTATCTGTTTAGTAAGGCGAAGATTTAATACATATATTTATTTATCGTCTTAATCACGCGATAATTGCAAATAATTAAATGCATCAGTATGTGTCTCTAACGATAAACGAGTATATATATTAAATTTTCGCCTTACTAAACAGATGAGTTTACAGTATACTGAAAATAATACTGCAAAGATTAGTAAGACAGAAGATAGGACGTACTATAGTAGGACATACCATGAATGACAAGCAAATAAGTCACAATTTACCTTGAGTAACGATCTTACTGATCTTTTTCATATTTAGCATTATTAATATAATATATACTCATGTATTTAGGAAGGGGAAGATGCCATAAGACAATGCCAAAGTTCTGTTTTGAAGTTGAAATTTTTTGCGGATATCCGACGATCAATGGCGTTATTTAAATTTTTTAAATCATATAGCGTGATTAAAAGATCTGTAATTTATTTAAGTTGTTGGAAACTCTTTTATTTACTGTTTACTTAAAATTTCACAATCGCAAATTGAATAGAGGTGCCACAAACTCTGAAAAGCTACGTACGAAAAAATAATTAAAAATATTGGAAGGTTACGTACTTCTCGGCTCCCCCATTTGATTATCAATGTTGAAGTAGCAACAAAAATATTTATCAAGATTACAGCAAAAAATATCAAAATTCGGAAAAGTCCTTATTCTACATAATTACCAGGAAAGTATCAAATTCTCTTTGGACTTTGTCCGAATCGAATTTTTTTTCGTTAAGAAGATTTTGCAGGGATCTGAAAAAATGATAGTCGGATGGCAAGAGGTCGGGAGAGTATGGTGGGTACTCGAGAAATTCCCAATTAAGCTCTCCGATTTTTCCAAGTGCATCCGCATGGAGCGAACGTTGTCCTGGTGGAAGAAGATACTTTTGCGGTTGACAAGTTGGGGTCAGAGCTCTTTGAGTTTTGTCTGAACTCTTTCCAACTACTGACAGTAGAGGTCCGTATTGATCATTTAGTTTATTGGTAGAAGCTTATAACGGACAATTCCGCCTACCACACACTTAACATATTCTGGATGTTCCGCTTTGGAGTTCTCTGGGCTGAGCTTCCGAGCTCACATTAACTTCGTTTTTGTAACACATTATTATAGAAGATCTATTTTTCGTCGCACGTAATCAATCGATCACGAAAAGGTTTTTTGCGATGTCTGTTAAACAACGCACTTAGAAATGCGGTCAAGCTTGATCTTTTCATTCAATGCATGCGGCATTCACTTATTCAATTTTGATACAAAGCCAAGTTGGAGGCTATTGACGATGGTTCCGTGAGCTTCCCCAAATTCTGTCTTGAGTTCGCGAGTGGTAATATCCGGGGTTTCTTTGATTCTGGTTCACAAGCGCTCTTTGTGGTAACCGAAGGCTTTCCAGTCAAGGGTTCGTCTTCCAGGTTGGTCCAAAATTACTATTTCGAAATTTCTCAAACCAAAATTGGTATGACCTGACGGTAATCACATCTTGTCCGAAAGCTTTATACAAATTTCGTTGAGTCTGAGACACATTCATGCCCCTTTTAAAATCGTACAACAAAATTGGTCTAATTTGCTGCCTTGAAAGTTTCATTTTGCGATTTTTTACAAACTCACAATAGTTTAGGCGTTCTCCGATTGCAACAGTTTAAAAGCGAGAGGTTAAGTGAATTTAATACATTTACCTTTTCCCCTCACTCTCGTGATTTGTTTCGAATGCAGATACTCCAAGTAGGGCGACTCAAAATACGAAAAGAAAACTTTCTGACCAACTTGATAAATATATATATATATATTAATGTTTTTGCATTGAATTGCATGTTTTGAATAGGATCATTACTTAATATGTAGCGAGAACAATTAAACATTTCAAAATTGACCTTTAACTGTCAATTAACGTAAATGTATATAAGGTATAAAAATCCTATAGTTTGTACAAAGTATTGTATCAACATATTGAGCAGTATGTCGGGTTGCCGCTGTGAAGGCAACACACATATGAGAAAATGAGAGCGCGTGTACGATCCGATCAAGTTCGTGCAGAGCGCTCTCACTCCCTCATACGTGCTTATACAGCGGCAACATGGCGTACTGCTAAATATGTTGATGCAACACCTTATATTTATGGAATGTATCGGAGTTCCAATCAGAAAAATTTCAAAGAGCATTTTTATAACTTTTCAGTTAAATTTAGAGTCCTTCATTTCTATTTGGGAACGAATTAATTGATTCTCTTATACGATATGCGATATGCAGTAGCTTGTGCTCCCGCTTTTAGGTTTTCCATTAGAGGTAGTAAGCTATTAGATGTAGTAAAACAGAATAACATTATGTTTATCGCACTTACGTTTATATAAAATCTATATATAAAAGAAACATAAAAAGAATAGCGTGATCATGCCAATGTTTATGTAAAATAACATTTTAAAGATCGCTTTAATGTTATTGACATTCATAAAAATTGTCATCGATTTTGGTATCTTTCTATGCACGATTTTAAGATTTACGTCAATTTCATCAGTTAAGTAACGTCTTAAGACTACCTCAAGATGACTTTAACTCTTTCGCTACGGCGGCCCTCGCCGCTGGAACGCTCTCACTGAACGAGATGCCGCGCCAAAAGTGTACACGTTGCGCGTGGACAGTGTTCAGCGTTCGGGAATATGTCTTACACCTAAATAACGCGTACATAAATGTAGTCTCAGAACGTAAACAAAACATGGACAGAGCTACATTTTCCTGACGAAGTAAAATCGAAACTGCAAGTTCAGAGTAAACATACGGAGTTTTGTGTCGAGCGATTATAGTCGCCTGTCGTATGTACATAGCATCTCGTGGAGAACGACTATAGTCGCACGTGGTGTGTACATGGCGTCTTATGGAGAGCGACTCTAGTCGTCCATCGTAGCGAAAGGGTTAAACTACAAATCGAACCGTAAAGGCTGGCCTGATAAATGCCAAAGAAATATCGATTTTTAAGTTGAAAGGATCACGATAAAGCACTTTGATGTATGGTTTGTCATAATAGTGTGCGTACGTACGAATCTGCGAAGAATAACTGTCGTGGACACTAATACATATTAATGTACGTAAGATAAATGCGTTAACGTGCGTTGACAAGGATTAATATAGCTGCGTGAATAAAATAACTACAGTATACTCGTACTCTCGTGTCTACAACGCGTTATTTTCTATCGTAGTGTGCTGAATAGTGTTAATTGCACAAACTACTAACTACAGCTTAGTAATGCTAATAATATATTCTTAAAAAGTTTACACAATACGTCACTTTAGTCTTCTTACATTTGTTCTTTCTCTTTTTTCGGCGACTACTACACAATCACAAACAAAGGTTACCGCAGAATTGTGCAGGACCGGTCAACAGTATATAAAATTTAACAAAGAATATCTACTCTTGGATTTTCGGCAAGACAAAAAGAAAAATTAATACAGAGAGAGAGAGAGAGAGAGAGAGAGAGAGAGAGAGAGAGAGAGAGAGTACTTAACATATACTCAATATAGTATACTCCAAAAATATACTCGCGAAGATTGCCTCAATAGTCAAAACTTCAGTTACGAATTAATTTCGCTTGACCGGCACTGCTCATCCTGCGCGACTAGACATTATGCGAGAAATCATAAAATAATTTCGTTAATCACACGATATCACCCACCCTTAGTATTTGGGGTTTGTTGCTGTAGTCTACAGGTTGACACCTTAGCGAATAGTCTCCAGTCAGCCATCCGGACATCCCTATCTGTAACCACAACCGCCCAGGGGCCATTCGCCGATTAATGAAGTGAATAAAAAGAATAGGATGATAGAAATATATGGTATAGTATTGCTTAAGCTTAAAATAAAAGGTACTACTCTCTACCATTACTATTATTACTACTGTTACACTACATTACATATGCGTATGACTACGAATGTCGAGCGGTATCACTGTTGCACTTTCAACGGCAGAAATAAATTGTAGCCGACGAGTAAGAGAAAGAGGAAGGGGGAGGGGGATAATTAATTCTGAATAGCAAATGGGTTGTTTAGAGATTTTCCAGCAATTGCCTATTAAATAATTTCATCTCCCCCTCCCATCCCACGGTCAAAGGATGAGCCCGTCGGAAGCACTTGCCGCTTCTGACTAGATGAATGGAATGTCTCAGGGTTGCAAAATATCCTACTGTCGAGGATATGAACGCGCACTTCGCTATTACAACCAGTCGAAATGCCTTACAATAGTACATTTTTTTTTTATTTTGAGGCCTAAATCTTTAGAAGCTTGTAGATTGTTTTTATATATATAAAATTGAAAATATATTATTCAGAATAACAGATAATGAGTTATTTAAATATAGTCATATAAATATAATAAAATATACTTATAAAAATAGTCATTTAGATATAGTCATATACGTGGATAGATTGAAAAATTTCCGAAATCGCCGCTGGGAGTTTGATTTTCTCAAACTATTTTTATGTTGTTGTATCGGCAACTTTTCAGATGAATTGACTGCAAATATCAAATCGATTTGTCAAATAGTCTGGTTTTGATAAACATTTAAGTCAAGCAATTTTGTATGTTTTCAGTTATGGATAAAAACGAAATTCGAACGGTCATAACATTTTTCTATTTAAAAGGAAAAACTGCAACGGAAATCAAATCGAGGTTAGATACTGTCCTTGAGGATTCACTACCTTCATTTTCCATCCTGAGTTTTTTGGTTTCGGGATTCAAGTGTAGTCGCAACTACACAAGTGACGAATCACGTTCAAAACGTCTAAAAACGGCTAATATATCAGTAATTGTGGATAAAATCGACGATATAGTTTTAGCAGATCGCCGACTAAAAGTGCGTGAAATTGAAGAAGCCGTCGGATTCTCCTATGAATGAATAGTTCATATTTTATATAATAAATTGGATTTAAATAACTTTCTGCAAGATGAGTGCCACATTTGCTAAATCCGGAGCAAAAATGTATTCAAGCCCGAAATTCAGCTGATTGTTTGGAAATATTTAAAAGGAGTCCAACGGATTTCAAGAGACGATTCGTGACCAGGATGAGACCTGGATCCACTACATACCAGAAACAAAAATGCAATCAAAGCAGTAGATGAAACACAGTGAATCGGTTCCGAAGAAGGTAAAAATGATTCAATCAGCTGGAGAAGTGATAGCATCGGTTTTTCGGAATGCTCGAGAAATTTTACTAATTGATTATCTTGAGAAAGGAAAAACTGTTACTGATCAATTCTACAAACATTTTTGGACTAATTGAAAGCAGCAATTCAAGAAAAACGTCTGAGAACGGTAAAAAAAGTGTTGTTTCTCCATGACAATGCTCCCGCTCATTCAAGTGCAATCACAGGAATTTCAGCGAATGCTCATATAGATCTGTATTTTTTTTGACAAGAACATGAACGCAGATGTATACGTGGAAGACGTACTCATTCCATATGTTGTTCTGTATGCAACCTTCATTGGAGAGAACTTTTTGTTTATGCAGACAATGCTCGACCACATATTGCGAGAGGAGTGCTTGATTTCTTCGATGAAGTTGGCATAAATCGACTTGATTGACTATAAAATTGTCAAGATTTTAATCTAATTAAACATCTGTGGGGCAACTTTGGCAAGAAAATACGAAATCACGCTCCACAGTCACTGTGAAAATTTCGAAGAGTTTTTGAAAACTAATGGATCACAATTACACAGGATGAAATTAAACAATACCTGATCGTATGAATGTGGTAATACGCNAATATAGCTGCGTGAATAAAATAACTACAGTATACTCGTACTCTCGTGTCTACAACGCGTTATTTTCTATCGTAGTGTGCTGAATAGTGTTAATTGCACAAACTACTAACTACAGCTTAGTAATGCTAATAATATATTCTTAAAAAGTTTACACAATACGTCACTTTAGTCTTCTTACATTTGTTCTTTCTCTTTTTTCGGCGACTACTACACAATCACAAACAAAGGTTACCGCAGAATTGTGCAGGACCGGTCAACAGTATATAAAATTTAACAAAGAATATCTACTCTTGGATTTTCGGCAAGACAAAAAGAAAAATTAATACAGAGAGAGAGAGAGAGAGAGAGAGAGAGAGAGAGAGAGAGAGAGAGAGTACTTAACATATACTCAATATAGTATACTCCAAAAATATACTCGCGAAGATTGCCTCAATAGTCAAAACTTCAGTTACGAATTAATTTCGCTTGACCGGCACTGCTCATCCTGCGCGACTAGACATTATGCGAGAAATCATAAAATAATTTCGTTAATCACACGATATCACCCACCCTTAGTATTTGGGGTTTGTTGCTGTAGTCTACAGGTTGACACCTTAGCGAATAGTCTCCAGTCAGCCATCCGGACATCCCTATCTGTAACCACAACCGCCCAGGGGCCATTCGCCGATTAATGAAGTGAATAAAAAGAATAGGATGATAGAAATATATGGTATAGTATTGCTTAAGCTTAAAATAAAAGGTACTACTCTCTACCATTACTATTATTACTACTGTTACACTACATTACATATGCGTATGACTACGAATGTCGAGCGGTATCACTGTTGCACTTTCAACGGCAGAAATAAATTGTAGCCGACGAGTAAGAGAAAGAGGAAGGGGGAGGGGGATAATTAATTCTGAATAGCAAATGGGTTGTTTAGAGATTTTCCAGCAATTGCCTATTAAATAATTTCATCTCCCCCTCCCATCCCACGGTCAAAGGATGAGCCCGTCGGAAGCACTTGCCGCTTCTGACTAGATGAATGGAATGTCTCAGGGTTGCAAAATATCCTACTGTCGAGGATATGAACGCGCACTTCGCTATTACAACCAGTCGAAATGCCTTACAATAGTACATTTTTTTTTTATTTTGAGGCCTAAATCTTTAGAAGCTTGTAGATTGTTTTTATATATATAAAATTGAAAATATATTATTCAGAATAACAGATAATGAGTTATTTAAATATAGTCATATAAATATAATAAAATATACTTATAAAAATAGTCATTTAGATATAGTCATATACGTGGATAGATTGAAAAATTTCCGAAATCGCCGCTGGGAGTTTGATTTTCTCAAACTATTTTTATGTTGTTGTATCGGCAACTTTTCAGATGAATTGACTGCAAATATCAAATCGATTTGTCAAATAGTCTGGTTTTGATAAACATTTAAGTCAAGCAATTTTGTATGTTTTCAGTTATGGATAAAAACGAAATTCGAACGGTCATAACATTTTTCTATTTAAAAGGAAAAACTGCAACGGAAATCAAATCGAGGTTAGATACTGTCCTTGAGGATTCACTACCTTCATTTTCCATCCTGAGTTTTTTGGTTTCGGGATTCAAGTGTAGTCGCAACTACACAAGTGACGAATCACGTTCAAAACGTCTAAAAACGGCTAATATATCAGTAATTGTGGATAAAATCGACGATATAGTTTTAGCAGATCGCCGACTAAAAGTGCGTGAAATTGAAGAAGCCGTCGGATTCTCCTATGAATGAATAGTTCATATTTTATATAATAAATTGGATTTAAATAACTTTCTGCAAGATGAGTGCCACATTTGCTAAATCCGGAGCAAAAATGTATTCAAGCCCGAAATTCAGCTGATTGTTTGGAAATATTTAAAAGGAGTCCAACGGATTTCAAGAGACGATTCGTGACCAGGATGAGACCTGGATCCACTACATACCAGAAACAAAAATGCAATCAAAGCAGTAGATGAAACACAGTGAATCGGTTCCGAAGAAGGTAAAAATGATTCAATCAGCTGGAGAAGTGATAGCATC
Source organism: Dinoponera quadriceps (assembly GCF_001313825.1). Taxonomy (NCBI): domain Eukaryota; kingdom Metazoa; phylum Arthropoda; class Insecta; order Hymenoptera; family Formicidae; genus Dinoponera; species Dinoponera quadriceps. The sequence continues at coordinate 39,249 of NW_014558370.1, forward strand.
GGTTTTTCGGAATGCTCGAGAAATTTTACTAATTGATTATCTTGAGAAAGGAAAAACTGTTACTGATCAATTCTACAAACATTTTTGGACTAATTGAAAGCAGCAATTCAAGAAAAACGTCTGAGAACGGTAAAAAAAGTGTTGTTTCTCCATGACAATGCTCCCGCTCATTCAAGTGCAATCACAGGAATTTCAGCGAATGCTCATATAGATCTGTATTTTTTTTGACAAGAACATGAACGCAGATGTATACGTGGAAGACGTACTCATTCCATATGTTGTTCTGTATGCAACCTTCATTGGAGAGAACTTTTTGTTTATGCAGACAATGCTCGACCACATATTGCGAGAGGAGTGCTTGATTTCTTCGATGAAGTTGGCATAAATCGACTTGATTGACTATAAAATTGTCAAGATTTTAATCTAATTAAACATCTGTGGGGCAACTTTGGCAAGAAAATACGAAATCACGCTCCACAGTCACTGTGAAAATTTCGAAGAGTTTTTGAAAACTAATGGATCACAATTACACAGGATGAAATTAAACAATACCTGATCGTATGAATGTGGTAATACGCGCACGAGGAGGTCATACCTATACTTAATATATACGTATGCGCGTGTGCGCGCGCCCACAATCGACTTGATTGACTATAAAATTGTCAAGATTTTAATCTAATTAAACATCTGTGGGGCAACTTTGGCAAAAAAATACGAAATCACGCTCCACAGTCACTGTGAAAATTTCGAAGAGTTTTTGAAAACTAATGGATCACAATTACACAGGATGAAATTAAACAATACCTGATCGTATGAATGTGGTAATACGCACACACACACAATGAGATGCAATTCCGACCAGTCAAACTCCATTCGTTTCATATTGAGAAGAATTACAACCATAATTTGAGCTAATGACAGCAGTATCTTAACACGCATTCATTTTATTTCGTAACATTGATTGCGAAAAATTAAGAACTTGAATTCAATTTTGTCTTCACTTTCCTGGCCTTTAAAATGATAAATGCAAATCATTGAGTAAAGAATATGGTGCAGATTATGCAAATTATTGCATAGAGATTAATAAACGCAACTGTTGAAATGATGAAAAAACAAACTAAACAAACAAAGCAAGCGCAGGATCTTCCACTTCCTTGTTGAATCGACGTTGTTATAAATTTGAAATTGAATATCTCGGCACCTAAATATTCTTTCAGAAAATTTCAAAAAAGCTTTGAAAGCTTTGAAACCCTACTTTTTGAAATTTTAATCAAAACCGTGCACTACGATTTTTTTTTTAATGGCGGACGACAAAGGGAGAACATGCGAAGTTGATAAATAAAGTTTCGAGGTTGCGGCGGTGCATGGCGTAAAGTAGATATCGTGGCCTAGTGAGACAAAAGCACCTTAAATATAGAGTGTTTTCTTTAAGATGATTCTTTACTGAGTTTGATGTGATAATTATTCGCTGAGTTATGCAAATTGGAAAAAAAATATTTTTTAAATTATATTTGGAATGACTCAGTGAAAAATGATCATATCGAGATCAGTAAAGAAGCATTTAAAAAATAACACTCTATGCTTTCATGTGCATTTTGCCCATTGTGCTGTGACATCTCATTCACGCCATGCAGTGTCGTAAGCTCGAAACTTTGATTGTCAACTTTCCATGTACTCACTTTATCATCCGCCATTTTGAAAAAAATCGCCGAGCATAATTGCTATTTAAATATTCTTAAAGTGGACATGTTTTGTTTTATATTTTTACATTATTTATATCTTTATTAATTATCAAATTATGATTATTTGAAATTTGATCAATTTTTCCCTAATTTTTAGTGACAGTTCTTTTTGAGGTCGAATGTAAATAAAATTATATATATATATATATATATA
>NW_014558371.1:0-3358 GCF_001313825.1 Dinoponera quadriceps
GAACGCCCTCTGTCATCTAACACGGGTACTTATTGAACCGCCCTCGTATGTGTACGTTTAGTTTTATGTAAAAGTTACCGTTATTTATAATTACGGAATAAAATTAATTAAAAAAATTTTCGTTGTACTGGGTGCGGCAGCGTAACTATCTTATTTGAAATGCCCGCCTTAAAAACTAACGGTCGTAGAGAAGCGCTAGTGGTCTCATTTGAGAGAGAGGATCCTAAAGTTTTGTTCATCCCTTGGTCAGTCGCCATCATGCGTTGGAACAGTGAGGAATGCGCATTTGCCGTAGAAGCGTACTTTTCTAACGAGAATTCGGTGATTGCGACCCAACGTGCCTTCAGAAATCACTGCGAACAATTTTCGAGAACTCCATCAGACGCCTTTGCATTCGCCAAAAGTGACTGTTTGGTGTGCGATTTCATCAGTTGGGATCGTTGGTCCATGGTTTTTTGAAGAAAATCAGGTCACAGTAACAGTCAATTTATACCGTTATGTGAGTATGCTCGAGGATATTTTTTTCCACGAGTTAATGAAATGAACTTAAGGGACATATAGTTCCAACAAGACGGAACAATAGCTCACACTTCAAGGGCAACGATGGCCGTTTTCAGGAACCACTTCTCAGGGCAACTCATCTCCCTGAGAGGTGATTTGGAGTGGCCAGCTCGCTCCCCCGATTTGGCCTTTTGTGTTTTTTTTGGGGAGGTTTTTTGAAATCGCGCGTTTACGCCAACCGTCCAAGGACCATAGAAGACCTGAAGGCCAACATTTGGGAAGAAACGGCCAACATACCCGTAGCTATGCTCAAAAGGGTAATGTCAAACGCAAAATTCGATTTACCCAGTGTATAGACAATGGCGGGCGTCACTTTTCGGATATGATTTTTCAAAACTATGTAAGATAAAGCTTGATATGTCTACCTACATTATTTTAAAAAATTAGAAAATATGTGCCTCATAAAATACATTTTATTAAATTTTGAAAAAAGGAAGTTACGCTGCCGCACCCTGTAATAAATCAAAAATTTATAATTCATCCCTGAAGCGGTTATACGATATATCGGAGTATTGTGGAAACATGTATATCGGTTTCCTAACTAAATACGTTCGTTTAATTTGTTTTCATCCAATATTAAATATCTATTACTCGGTATTGACAACGATTTTTGTGTTAATGACGTCGGTTAGTGCGAATATGTATCGTATACGTGTGCGGAAAGTGGTATTGCTTGTACTATTTCGTAAAACGGGTAATTTATCAATAGTATCTTTAGAATAGTAAATATATTTCCCTTTTTATAGTACGCAATTGATAAATATTCGCTTATTTGTAACCAATTCTCCAATGAAAGGGAAACTGGGAAATGAGTGCCTTTAGGTAGGAATAGTACTGCTTCCTTAAGATTTTTGATTATTTCTTCTACTGGTGATATCTGTTGTGGCAAATTTCTTTGATTTATGTTGTTTAAGTAGATCATTATATTCTCCTGATTACGCATAAGGTCAGTTATCACGTTGTTTAAAATTGTAAAGTGTTCAATTACTTTTTTTTCAATAAATTCACTTTGTTTCAAAGAGAATTTGTTTATACTGGTTATCAGTAAGTCAATGTTTTCTTTAAGATTTCTTCTAGGGTGCTCAGATATCCTATGTTGTTTCACTTAAAATTTGTAATTGGTTTGCTACCTCTTGCTTTAATTTTTTTTGGTAATTTTCCAACAGACTCAATTGATCGTTTATTAACTTCTCATCATCCGCGTCCATTACACTGAATAAAATTTTTGTTATGGAACATATTCCGTCAATTATTCTTCGTCGTCAATTAGCGGGGCTTTTGAATATATATTATTTATGTTGTCTATCATTTTCCGCCTTCGTCCTAGATGTTTTCTGTGATTTTGTGCAAATTCACACATATGTATGATGAATGGCATGTTACATCTATTTGATGGAGATATTCTTTTATTTGGTTATAACGGTGATTCAGGGACTCGCTATCCAGTTTAATTACCATCTTCCAGGTCGCAACTACTTGGTGAAGTTTTCTCAGTTTATCAAAGCAGAGCCCTGGTGTATTGCAAAATTCTTAAAATGAGTAAGATTGCCTTTTCTGGAGCTCGCTCGTTGTGTATATAACACTGCTAAATATGACTATCCTGCAAGTAGATAGTGAAGCAAGAGTGTGAGGTGAATTGTGCTTTATTCCTACTTTTAGTTTTCTTCGCCTTAGTCGTCTTTTGCCCGTGTGTAGTGGACAGCCATGGATAAACTTATTTGTGATGGTTGTATCTCCCGTGCCCTATGGTGCTTCTTTTCTTCCTCCCCCTTTTTTTATTTTCTTTTATTTCTACATTAGTAATCAATGTAGGTTTTTAGACGATTTACATGAGTGATTAGGATTTTTCTGCCTCTTTTTATTATATAGTTAACATCGGAAAGTTTTCTGATTATTTCATATGGCTCAATCCACATAGCGTCGAATTTCTTTGATCTTCCTCGGCGTCTGGTTTCATTATATAATAAAACTTTGTTACCTATTTGGTACTGGATCCCTTTGGATTTCTAATAGTAGTATCGATTGCTTTTTATTTTTCTTCCTTGACGTGTTCCCTGGCTAGCTGATTTATTGCGCGCAATCTCTGTTTAAGTTCCTGGGCGTAGTCGTCAATAGTATATGTAGATTTGTGTTGTAGATGTACGGCAGAAGGTAATGTTGCTTCATGTCCGTATAATAGCTCGAATGGAGTATAACGTGTGCTGGTATGCTGGGTTGTATTATACATGAAAATTGAGTATGACATTTTTTCATCCCAATCTGACTGATCGGTATTAATGTACGAGTAATGCCTTAAATATTCCGCGAGCGTTCTGTACAAGTGTTCTAGCGCACCATTGCTCTGTGGGTGATATGCGGTCGTTTGTATTTTTCTATTTTTAATAGTTTGCAAGTGTTTTTAAACACGTTACTTAAAATGTTGTTCCTTGATTTGTTAATATTAAAAAAAAATACCATATTCCAAAATTAACTTTTCTACAAGCTCCTTAACATTAGTTGAGGCTTCTTGATTCGGTATGGGTGATCGTTTTACTAAATTTAGTTAAATTATCTTAGAACGTTAGTATATACTTATTTCCATTCTTCGTTACTGTTAATGATCCTATTACGTCTAATGCGCATTTTTTAAATGGTTTGCGCGGATAATCAGTGATGACAAAAGGCATTGTAGCTTTTTGTGATAATTTGTTTTTCTGACAGATTTCATATTTATTGTAATATTTTTTTATATCAGAGTAGAGAAGATAAGCCGGTTCTGGCGCAATTGGATCTGTTTTACCGACCGAGTAGCAAATCC
>NW_014558372.1:0-638 GCF_001313825.1 Dinoponera quadriceps
GCGTCCGCGTCGGCGTCCGTGTCGACGTCGCCGGAGCGCGCGCGCGCGCGCGCGTTATGGATATTTATTCGTTCCGTTGGAATATACTTTCGCACCGGGTCCGCCGCTGGAAAACAGCCCGAAATTGAAAATACGCGCGCGCACTCTTGCGATTGTCCTAAAGGCCGCGGTCTCACATCCTGGCGTATGAAAGTCGACGACGGATCTCGCGATGAAGCCGCGCGGTATATATTTCTGCGAGAGTCTTTCGAAATAGAGCATCGTGTGACACTCGATTGGGGCAATACGGACTACCATAATAACCTCGACACTTGCGCGGAAAGAATGTCAGAATTAAAATTATCATGGCTTAAGAATATTAGATAACTGAGGAATTTATCTNTTTATTCTCGAACTATCCTCTTAACAGTATGTTTTGGAGATGTGTAATAAAAAAGAAAGAATCAAAGACTTTTTAATATGATATATATATATACGAGGTCTGTTCAAAAAATATCGCAAATTTTGTGTTTTTTCCAAAAATTATTTATTTATTCATGAATATCTATTTTGTATATGTATGTAATATTGATTTTATCTATTATATCTACCTTCAAAGTAATCCCCATCAGATATTATACACTTGTGCCAACGTTTTT
>NW_014558373.1:0-965 GCF_001313825.1 Dinoponera quadriceps
ATAAAGTAACCAACTTATATCCAACATCTAATCAATTAAGACGTTTGCTAATCATTCTTGCCTTATTAATACAATAGGTTCAACTGGAAACTGAAAAGGAAAAAAACTAATATATACAGCATATAAACATACATGTCTATAATTTTGATGAGTTATTCATGCGAAAAATCACCAATTTGTGCTCAATTTTATGACGTACACAGTGACCTTGTGACAAAGTGACTTGGTACAAAAAGTAAAGAAAATATTTGTTACGTCCCGGACGCGGATGTTGGATTATTGAAAGATACGGAGTCGCGCCGCGAAGGTAAGGGTTCGGGTGGAGTGTAAATGTCCTTTTTGGGTCAATGGATTTAACCAATTTACCCTGGGATGGACGAGGCTGTGTGAATGCTGTTGTGGATATGGATGAGCGGGTATGTGCGAGTGTGTGTGTGTGAGGTTGAAGGAAGTTAATAGATAAAAAAAATTAAGTTGCAAGAATTAAATTTATTTACGTTTGGGGAGTTGTTCTGAGTTAAGTCGTACTTGAAGTAGAAGCCGAGAACGAGTCGCGAGGGCGAGAGTCACGCTCGGCTTCCCGCGTCACCCTTTTATAGGTAGGTGATGAGACACCCCCGCGCAGGTTCCTCATCACCCAATCAGGAGTAAGGTACATTTCACGCCATCAGAAATGAGTCATATGGGTTTATCTTGCAGTTCATTAGAACTGTTATTCTTTCGGCGCTATGGCTGCCGACTGCTTTATCCGAAGCGATGATCTGATACCTCGGGGTATGTCTACCCAGAAGATATCGTTTGACACTCGATATTTTTTCGGCGCTATCGCTGCCGATTGCTTCATCCGAAGCGATGATCTGATACCTCGGGGTATGTCTACCCAGAAGATATCGTTTAACCCGTTACGCGAACGTATCACCTTCCCCCTTAAGTCATACGTGGTGAATTAACAATAAAACCACGTA
>NW_014558374.1:0-969 GCF_001313825.1 Dinoponera quadriceps
GTTTCCCCCAAACTGTCTTGATATGTAATTGTTCGCTTCGCATGCGATTTCCGAATCAATATTTTAGTTCTAACACAATAAGAATACATTACAGAGTGTATGACATATTGCCATGCTATCCGTCATATATTTGTAGTTTAGATCAATGTGAACAATAAAGTCCTGTAATATTTTGCAAACAATCGGCAAAATTTCGATTTATTTGTTATTGAAAATGGCCATATATAGAAACTTTTTAATTAATAACTAAAAAATTTGCTTGTTATTTGCAAAATGGTACAGGACTGTTGTACATAGAGACAAGTTCAAAGATCGAGGTTTAAAGTTCAATATTCTATCGCTAGGTACAAGCNATCGCTAGGTACAAGTTAGTAAACAGCTATAATATACGAGGGTGGATCAAATATAAACGAGCCTTTAGCAAAAAAATCATATATTTTTCAAAATCAATTGTAATTTACATTTTTCTTGTTTTTCTACATACTCCCCCATCTTATCTGTGCACTTCCTCCAACGGTCTGGTAATTTTTTAATTCCGATATCGTAAAAAGTTCGCGGATGTGTATCAAACCAATTGCACACGACCTGCTGCACTTCCTCGTTCGTTTTGTAGCGCTGTCCACCAAGGGCTTCCTTGAGTGGCCCAAACATATGGAAGTCGCATGGTGACAGGTCTGGGCTGTAGGGTTGATGTTCTAGGACAGCCCAGTCGATATTGGGCAAGTTTTGTTACGTTACTGCTTAGGTGTGGGGTCTGACGTTGTTAAGGAAAAGCAACAACGCTTCTGATCAAAATCCCATCTCATTGCGAATGATTGCATATTTTCATAGCCGATTACCTTCACTTTATTTTCGAACAGCCTCTGTTGGTGTTCTGCGAAATATGCTGATGTGGGAACGGCGTGAGTAGGCAGATACAAATGTATAATTATAAGTTCGAATATATCTAGATGATGATGATGATGACTG
>NW_014558375.1:0-641 GCF_001313825.1 Dinoponera quadriceps
AATCTTTGTTGCAGTGCAGAGTTACTTTCCTATTATGCGGTTTAATAGTTGAAAAAACATTGATATCATACGTACAACTACAATCTCTTTAATCTTCTACTATTGGTGAGTTTTTAAACAACTAAAAATTCTCAAAAATATATAATAATTATTCTAAAAGAAACTCTAACAAACTATGAAAAATATGTAACAAATCACTAGATTTCGCAGTTTAATTTCATACATTAGATTGTGATTCGATTTTTACTCAATTTGACTCGGTTGCGGTTGGTGCTACAAAACTTTTTCGTAACCTTGAGAGAGAGAGAGAGAGAGAGAGAGAGAGAGTGAGAGAGCAGTGTCGCGATGCCACGCGAAAGGGAAATGAACAACTTGAAAAGGTGTAAGGGCACTCTGAGAACGTGGCTTAAATGCGTCGCGTAGACACACTGGAAACGACGGCCCTTACTCGGACAGGAATCGGGACTCTTGTATTTCCTCTTCGTCCGCCAGCTCGTTTTCTCCATCGCTTTTTTTTGCACGCGCTTGGTAACTCGTCTCGCTCAGGAGTAACCGACTCATTTCGAATTTAAACGGGGACTCATCGTGGTCATGATATCATCTCTTGCGACGACTGGAAAAGCGAGAGAGAGAGAGAGAGA
>NW_014558376.1:0-476 GCF_001313825.1 Dinoponera quadriceps
CGAGTCGCCGTGACGTGCGCGACGGTCTTTAACGAAAAAGAGAGTTTAAATCTGCGAGTTCCGTGTGTTCCCTTGTAAATAGTAAATATAGTTGAAGTTGTTTTCTTGTTAACGTTGTTTCGTTTTATTTCCCCTCGCGAGCGTAACATTATTATATATGAGTTATTTAGAAGAAACTAGTCCTCTTTGAGAAATCTGTGCTAAATCTTCTCAAGGTGCCACGCAATTTTCTATTATGCACAGCACTAAACCGGGAAAAAAAACTTCGTAATTTAAACTCCTTGAACAAAGCAAATGGATCTTTCCCTTTTTTGTACCCTTCGATCAAAACAAATGCACCTTTCCCTTTTTTTTCCTACCAAACGTAATCGTAACTTAACGGTTCTGAAATCGTAATTTAACGATTATTTAACGATGTCTTGTAAAAAGAAAATAGAAGGGAAGATTGGACAATCGACCGAATGTTTCTTTTTTAT
>NW_014558377.1:0-3017 GCF_001313825.1 Dinoponera quadriceps
TGATAGATTACAATGAAGGAAAATCATATGTAGATGTTTCCGATCAAATGTCGTCATACTGCAATCCTTTATGCAAATCCGTAAAATGGTATTAAAAAAATTGTGTTTGAACTTTTTTTGAATACTTCTGTTGTAAATGCGTGGATAATACATAATAGTCTTACAAACAACAAAATATCAATCATTGAATTTAGAAAACAATTAGCTATGCAAATGATGTCCCGCGAAGATAATAATTCTTTGCCCATAGTATCAAAAAGAGTTCGCCACGAAATTAAAAAAAAAGGAGGGCAAATTTGATTTAGTTAGAAAACGCTGCAAAATTTGCTATGAAAGTAATGTTAAAAAGTTTGGCTCGAAATCGGCAAAAAATTGTACTATAAAAGTTGTAACATTTTGTGATGGTTGTCCAGACAAGTTTCATTTATGTCTGCCATATTTCAACAAGGTTCACCGCAATATGCTTTTATAATTGTAAATAGATTTGTAAGTAATAATATTAAACATGTTTGAAGTAAAATGCTTTATTTTTTATGCATTTGGCCTTATTAAAATGGTTAAGTAGGAGCTTGCAACCCGTCTGGTAGAGTAAACGCTCGACCTTATGTTTGTTAAAATAATTCTTTAAAAATTAAATTTATTGCTTTCTTGACTAATGCATATTAAAATTTATATCTTTTTCCTGCTAATTATAGCTTTGTAGTATTGAAAAAATGTAAGGCATACGTCTTAAACGACTTTTTTAAATCTTTAAAGTGTGGGTCATATACGCCCCACGCGGCCTGAATGGAAAATCTTCAAAAACTGCCGTGGCACGGAACATGTTAACATATCCAAGGCTCATAATAACCCATAAGATACTGTTCCGATTCTTCCCTTATGAGACACGGCCATCTTTGAACCGTTTAAACCACTATTTTATTTGTGTATCATTCATAGAGTCATTGTTATATACTTTACGGAATATGCTGATTGTCTCGGAACGTGGTGTGCCAAGCTTTTGGCAAAATTTAATGCAAATTCTCTGTATGACTCGCTCGGTCATTATGAAGTGCGACGCTCGGAATTTTTGACACTCACACAACTGCGTACCGTTACCAACTAAATAACTGTTGGGTCGTGTTGCTTGTTGGGAATATTTCTCAAGGTGTCCCTAAACACTGAATGCCTATTTTCCTCAACAGGATACCCGAAGACAAAGATATACGCAGGAACCGGATAGTTTTGGGAGAGACCTCGAATGTTTCTTAAGAAAAAAATTTTACTCTAATAAATTGACCACTAATAAATTACTATTGTTCAATTGTATTATTTGCACGATTATTAAAACTACTGAACAATACTAATTTATCACTGACTAATTTATCACAGATAACAATACTTATTTTGTAAGGGATGATGTAATTTGATGAATTTAAGTGAAAATTTCAGATATTCTAAAAGTAATTCTGAGTATCTCACATTAGTTAAATTCCAAGTAACGATTATTAATACGGGATTCACAGACATTTGACAAAAGACATTTTTACAGGAATGTATAATTATTTACATTAATGACTATGATAATTATACATTTGTTGCAATACCAAATATATTAATAATCTTTGAGTGTTCGAGAGAATCGCGTGCAAAAAATTTGTGGAGACCTTTGAGAAACATATAATTATACTGTGAACTTTAGCTCATTTGACTTAAAGGGGTCATCCCGTGTGACGGCTTCAAAAAATCGATTTTTTTTGCATAAATCAAATCTAGAGCATGCATAGAATATACTGGCAAAGTAATTTTGGCAAAGGATTTTTTTAACTGATGTTCATGATTTTTCGAAAATTTTTCTGTGGATTTAAATAAAATTTTAATGGAAGATTCAGCACATGTGTGGCTATCGTGGGAACTAGAATTTTTATAAAATATTGAATCGTTTCTGTCCGCATAAAAAAATAGTCGCAAAAAATCATGCTATTTTGAGTTATAATTTTTAAAAGCATGAGAAAAATTGAATTTTTAATATTTTCAAAAAATCTTAATTCCCACGATAACCACACATGTGCTAAATCTACAATTAAAATTTTATTTAAATCCATTGAACCGTTTTGGAAAAATCATGGACACCAGTTGCACCAGTTAAAAAATCCAGTTTTGAGAAAAAACGCTTTAAAAATAGATCTAGATTAAATTTACGAAAAAAAAAATCGATTTCCTGAAGCCGTTACACGGGATGACCCCCTTAAACAATTTTCTTTGGAGTTGCTGTTCCAGATAATAGTCTTCTATATCTGCGGTTCTTTTTAAACAATTTCTATTAGACAGATATCGTTGACATTTAAATTTAAATTTATTCTGTACAAAACGCATGAATAAATATGGTTTAATAATAATTCTTCACCAACTGCAGTACAACAAACGATCATAAATAAAAAACACAACATTTTTCCTTCCTAAAGTTAAAATGATTTTAAGAATTTATACGAATATCGTGTGCACGTACAAAAGTCTCAAAATAATCTTAAATATAAGGTCTAGTACAAAGTAATCCATTATTTTTGTATCAAATTGGAGGCTTTATTTAACATAGTTACAATGATCCGATTTAGGTCAAATATGCACCATTTTATTCGATAACTTGTTGCCATTTCGAAGGTAATTTCATTATGTCTCTCTCATAGAAACCCTCGTCCCTATTGGCAAAAAACTGGGAAAGTCGATTTTCACAAGCATTTCTTGAGGCAAATTTTTCACTAGCAAAAAAATTCGCCATATACAGGAACAGGCGGTAATCACTTGGTGCCAGGTCCGGACTATAAGGTGGATGCAAAAGAACCTCCCAAACAAGCTCCCGGAGCTTCTGGCGAGTCACTATCGATGAGTGTGGCCTGGCGTTATCCTGATGGAACACGATTCCTCTCTTATTGGCCAAAGCTGGTCGCTTCTGGGCGATTGCTTCCTTCAGACGGTCCAATTGTTGACAGTACAGGTCCGAATTAAGAGTTTGGCCGTAAGGGAGCAGCTCATAGTAG
>NW_014558378.1:0-268 GCF_001313825.1 Dinoponera quadriceps
TCTCCAGAAGCAACATCGGGTGGAAGTGTGTGCAAAACTCCAACACCTCTGCGCAGATGATCCCGATTTCCCAAGCAACGTTATCATAGGGGATGAGACGTGGGTCTTTCAATATGATCCGGAATCAAAGAAGCAGAGTGCAGAATGGCATACGTCGTCGTTGCACAATGTGCAAGCTACGTCGACGGCCGCCCTGAACAGCATCACAGTCGACGAGTTCCAGAAAGCGTATGACTCATGGAAATCGCGCTGGCAAAAATGTATAGAT
>NW_014558379.1:0-2516 GCF_001313825.1 Dinoponera quadriceps
TATATATATATATATATATAAAGAGTTTGCCTCAAATTCTGTGTTGCCAACGAAATTTCTTGTGCAGAGTCGTTGAAAATATTGGAGAAGGCCTACAGTAAATTAGCTTTATTGAAACACGAGCATACGAGTTATAAAGCATTTAAAAAAGGCCGAGAAATGGTTAAAGACTTGCATCGTTCCGATCGACCTTCAATGTCTTCGACTGACAAAAACATCGATAAAGTGAAGGAAATGGTAATGGAAAATCGTCATTCAAGCTTAAGAGAGATGGCTCAGGGTCTGGACATGTCTCTCAAATCCATTCGCACCATTTCAGTTTATGTTTTGGGCATGAGACGCTTTGCGACACAGCTTGTTCCAAAGATGCTAAACCACCGCCGTTTCACATATCGACCCTTTTGCACGAAATTTTCATCAAAAACTCAACGAATGTCATCGACCAAGCACTGTATTCGCCAAATATGGCCCTGTGTGACTTTTTCCTCTTCCCCAAACTCAAATTACCACTTCGTGGAAGTCGTTCTGAGTCCATTAGAGCCATAACACAAAATTCGTGGGAGGAGCTGCAGGCTATACCGGAAAATGCTAATAAAAAATATTTCGAAGGCTGGATTATTCGTTGATATATGTGTAACGCTTAAAATAGGGCCTATTTTAAAGGCGACGAAATAAATTTGGATGATTAACAATATTTTGTGTTTTAGTAAACAATTTTCGGTATTTATTTGATGGAATAAATTTTGGGAGTACAAATTGATTCCGTCCGTTTTCAAAAAATAGTTCTGGCTGTTATGAATGTTTCATAGTGACAGCTGTTTTCGATGGTTTCAGATAAATAAGACATCTGTCAATAATACTCTGTTTATATCGCTTTGAGTTTCATACAAAACCCCTGTTTTTACTGTGTTGAATATGTCAACTTTTGTGTTATCTAAGCAGCGTTTGCAGGAGGTTTTAGTTTTCTGCTTTAATTGGAAGAATAGTGCAGCTGAAGCGCATCGAATGCTTGTAGAAGTTTATGGTGACAATGTTCCAACTGATAAATCATGTAGGGAATGGTTTCGACGTTTCAAGAATGGTGATTTCAGCGTTGAAGACAAGCCTCGCTCTGGACAGCCAAAAAAGTTCGAAGACAAAGAATTGCGATTCCAACCTGGCGATTCCATTACGGGCCATCGGTATAGGCTACAATTGATTCGTTTGAGCCCTGCATTACGAGAAAAATGCCTGGAATACAAGCAAAGACTTGACAAACTTATTCTTCTGCATGATAACGCTCGGCCTCATCTCGCAAAAGTCGTAAAAAATTATTTGGAAATGCTCAAGTGGGATATTTTACCGCACCCGCCGTATTCGCCGGACATTGCTCTTTCTGATTACTAGTTGTTCCGACGGATGCAGAACAATTTGGCAGGTCACCGGTTCACTTCTTTAGCAGAAATCGAAAATTGGTATCTAACTTTGATCGCCTCAAAAGACGAGACATTTTTTCAAAATAGAATTCGAAAATTGCCTGAGAGTTGGGGAAAAGTAATAGCCAGCGATGGACAATACTTTGATTAACCTGTTCACTCATTTTGTGCTGATATATATGCATTTTTAACCAGAACAAAACGGACCGAACTAATTTGTAGTCCCAATATATATAACTGAAAGAGAACAAAGAAATATATAGTTAAAAGAAAATATTATACATATATTTCACAATATTTTTCCTTTTCTCACTTTCAGTTATATACATGTACAGGGTATCAGAGATCACCAGTACACCCCTTTCGTTTTTGAAACAGAGTATTTTAGAAAAAAACGTTTCAAACAAAAGTTGTATAGCTCCAAGGTATACTTAAGATGGTGTCGTTGATTTGATCTGGAATAGTCGTTTGAAAGTCATATAAAGGACATGTTAATTTTTCCAAACGACACACTCTACCTTACATTATATATTCTTGTAGCTTATATTGAAAACTTCCCAAAACATTATTATCAAATATTTTTACATTGAGAAATTTTTGAGTTATAAGACTTAAAAATTTCATCATTGTGATAAAATACAAAATATCACGTAAAACATTTAGTAGTTTTCGCTAATCCTAATACTTTTATGCACAGAGTGATAGACTAATCAACTGGTATAATAAAAACACATAAATATCTTTAACAAAAATTGTATAATTACTTATTACAAATTCATTATTTTTTTGTCTCTCACATTCGAGGTGCTAGATCAGGGATCGGCAACGTGCGGCTCGCGAGCCACATGCGGCTCTTTGGATGTGAAGCTACGGCTCTTTAGTTCCATACGCAAATATTATTTATTTTATCAAAAAAAAACATTTAAAAATCGTTCTGAATCGATTAACGAGGATTAGGCACCGATTCTATCTCTCAGCCACTTGTACTCGCTTTTCACCGCACCTTTCCCCCGTGACACGCGTCGTCACTGTCGTCAGTCCGTCGGAAGCTTTCGAATGACGCCGTCGTCGGATGTTTCTATGTAGGTTTTAATTCGCTTT
>NW_014558380.1:0-233 GCF_001313825.1 Dinoponera quadriceps
AGCCGAGCATTGAAAGACAAGCGGCCGCACTACGCTGAGAGACACGAGAAAGTGATTTTGCAGCATGACAATGCTCGACCCCATGTTGCAAAAGTGGTCAAGATATACTTGGAAACGGGAAGTTCTACCCCAGTCGCCGTACTCTCCAGACGTTGCACCTTCGGATTATCACTTGTTCCGATCAATGGCACACGGCCTGGCTGACCAACACTTCCAGTCTTATGAAGAAGTCG
>NW_014558380.1:371-645 GCF_001313825.1 Dinoponera quadriceps
CGAGAGCAAAGTTGTGCACCTAATATTTATTACAATTCGATTTTTATAGCATAGGGTTTTGGCAGATCATAATGAATATAGAATAGATAATCAAGTATTGAATCAAAATTATTGGGTATGGGAATAAGTTTCCGGCCATTGTAGAGAGATGTCGTTAGTAACATTGTTTGTGTGTTTGATAAAATGGCAATACATGTATTTAAAAGGTTTGTGTTCATGTTTTTACGCCCAGTAGTTGGCATTCGTTCAAAGCATAATCAAGAGTAATTTCTCT
>NW_014558381.1:0-831 GCF_001313825.1 Dinoponera quadriceps
CGGTTACTCATGATTCACACATGATTTTTGTACTTAGAATTACCACAGATGTATATCATAGTAAATCAATTTTTCCTTGTCTGTCACAATTTACTACAAGACCGAAACTTTTCCTTCATTGTCTTCTCAATAGTGCAAGACGTATGCCAAAACGTTGTGTATAATTCTTGTCAACTAATACGACTTTCTCTGCTTTTCTTTCTTTCGGATACTTCTCATTACATACCATCAGTTGGAAACGGCGATTTAAGACACAACAAATTGTTCTGTAAAACCGTTGCGTCAGTAGTGAGTATTTGTGCTGAGTGTTAATCAAGAAGTGGGATTTTCTATACCATCTTTGCGTTTGTATTGAAACTTTTAATTCTTCATCTTTTATTATCTCAGATCGTTCAGCGCGTGGTCGATCGTTCACTTCGGAGTTTCCATTCTTTAATTTCGCAAACTAATCTAGGCCTTCCTGCTACAATATTGACGCCATACGTCTCATGAATAATTCTAGTTTCTTTAGCTGGTGTCACCGCNAAAAATTTTACGCCGCTTCTAACGCCATTTATTGCACCTCCGCACGAACTTTTGCACTTACCCAATATTTATTATCAATAAAAGTTTTTAATACATTACTCAAATGCAAAATTTGTATGCAAAATAAAATTTCAAGTTCATTTGATGCCCATTTTGACCGTTATACTCATCCCGCCGGAAAAAATGTGAAAACCTTTCTCCTTCCGGTTTAAATCAATTTATAATTATTTTAGCGAGCCTGCAGGATGGAAAGCAGCAAACGGTACAATCCATATGTGAAAGTCCTTCCAGAGGAGGAAATTGTGA
>NW_014558382.1:0-618 GCF_001313825.1 Dinoponera quadriceps
TAATATTTTAAAATCTTTATGCACTCACCACCCTTTCCCCAATTATTCTGCTCGCGGTCCCATCCCAAATAAAGGGTTTCAGTACCCTCACCTAAAATAAGACCACCCTGTTTATACCCGCGTCGGAGTAAAGAGACCCTTTTGGTCTCTGACATGCGTCGTCGACATACGGGTACGTTTGGGACTCACGTTTGCAAGCGCGGTGGTTGCGTTCTCTTCCAGGATATAACAGCGGAATATATTACGTGGCATGTTGTTTGATCCATTCTGTTCTGTTGTGGCGCATGATGTATATCTGTAGTCGACGGACTGCTTTTACGTAAAAAGAGAATTAAATTTCGTTCCCCATTAGCGGGTCGCGAAAAGGGCAATATTGTAACCTTCACAGATGCTTTAAAAGCCACCCACGCGGTGGGATAATTTTCTCCGTTAACAGCTGGAAGTTAATAAAATGATTGTACTAATCATCAGTCGGGAAAATGATTGTATTAATCATCACTCGGGAAAACATATAGCGGCACTGCGAGACGCTCCCTCGTAGCGGGAATGTGATAATAGATATAGCGCTCGGAGGGAAAAAGCATTGTACACTTTCTCTCACAATGGGAGTGTACATAT
>NW_014558383.1:0-217 GCF_001313825.1 Dinoponera quadriceps
ATTTCTATTTTATATGTCTAAATATTATTTAATAAAAGAAATAAATAATATATTTACTATATTAACAAAATTTTTTTTTCAATTATCACAAAGCTTTATTTTAAATATTAAATAGTTAACTCTTCAGATAATCGTTTTGGAATTAATTACTTTCCGTACTAGAAACAATGTTATTTCGAAGCAACGCGGTTGCAAATATGTTACGCGGAAATAAAAT
>NW_014558383.1:339-1017 GCF_001313825.1 Dinoponera quadriceps
CGGTGTGTTCTTTATTCATGAATATCTTCCGTATGACTTCTGTAACCTTGTCAAGGGCTTAGACAATACACCAATAATTTATTCTGATGCAATTATAATGTTCACACTTTGTTTGAATAAGTTCTGTGCACTCATATTAAATAAAATATAGACATCTTTACTGAGAAACGAAATTGTCCCTAGTAACATTATATTTCGTCGATGACAAAGGGATTTCAATTTATCAGCATGAGAGTTCAGAAAGCGTACAGTGCAGTGGAAACATGCTTACAGCACGATACAATTCCGCCATACCAGAAGTTGCAAGAATTGATTCTGGAATTTAGTTACTTTCGCTAATAGAAACAATGCTATTTTGAAGCAACTCAAATATGTTACATCGAAGTAAAATGTGGTAAAGTCTGCTTCAATGAGGGCTAACTTGTGCGAAAAACGCGAAATTAATGCGAATTGTCCATTGAAACGTCCCTAGAAAAAACGAAAGACCAATCAAAATTTTCGAGTTTTATCAGGGTGTGTTCTTTATGAATGAATATCTTATGTATAACTTATGAAATCTTGTCAAGGGCTTAGACAATACCACAACAATTCATTCAGATGCAATTTTAGAGTACACGTTTGCTTTATAAAAGTACTATCAACAAATAATTGATAATGTATACACGTCATAACGGAGAA
>NW_014558384.1:0-11002 GCF_001313825.1 Dinoponera quadriceps
CAGAAAATTTTTATACCGCCATCTGATGGTGAATTGCGAGAACTTATTCCCACTCCCAATAATAAATTCAATTTTGAATGATGTTTCCTGTATTAATTTATAAAAGTTCTCTATAGTGTGTGTGTGTAGTATGATATAGTAGTGAGTGCTCAGGGATGCGTCATCGCATCGACTTAGTCTCAGGAGCTAACGCCGAAGGTAACGTCCTGCCTACGCGGAAAGCAATACGCCGCGATTGGACTAAGCCTCAGTATCTAACGCCTAAGGTAGCGTCGTGCTTCCGCGATAAGAAATACGCGATAGGATTTAGCCTGAGAAACGAGATGTGACGATGCAAATTTTCGCTCGTCACTCAGGCGGTAGCCTGGCCGAGGAAGAGCCGGAAGCTCGCGCCTTCTCGTAAAAAAAGGTGACCAAGTTACCGATTTTTGGTCCTGTGCGCCGTTTGCGCATATGACATATCCCGCGACTATTATATTTCTTTTTTGACTGTGTACGAACACCCGTAAGCTAGAACATCAGACGACGAGAAGACGGACGGGGAATGGAGCTGCCGACGGAAGTCAAGGACGAACGAGAGCAAAGGCCCGGAAGGAACGGCTAGAACAAGACGCGGAGGGACGGGGAGACCTTCGCCCGGACGGATGGCCGGCGACAGATAGCGGGATGGCCACCTTGCGGTAAGAAAGGCGCAAGGTCCCGCGACCAGGTCGTAGAGCAGGCAGGGAAAGATCTCGCGGAAAGCGCGCCCGGGAGCCCTGTGACTACTGCGAATTTAATAGTTGCCGAATGCCATCCCGGGAAAAGAACAAGCATAAACACGCGTTGAGAGAGCAACAACCAACGCGAGGTCCTGCGAGTACCCTTGAGACGCGTGATCTAGCCGACCGGACCAATCGGGGGCCGCATCGTGCAGCGTGATAGATCCTTGCGGCGGCTGCTTCCAGCGTTACGTGACCAGTCTTGCTCATCACTGTGCGGCCCGACGGCGAGCGAATTGGACGCGAGAGCGAGCGAATTGGACGTGCGAGTGGGCGAGCGAGAGTGCAAGCGACGCAGGAGCTGCCGTGTCCAAAGGACGAGGTCCAGGAGAGGAGAGACAAGCGGCCAGTGGTGAACGGGTAAGCGAGAATCATGTACAGCCACGGGTAAAAGACTTAGAGTTGTGTGTAATTCCAATATTGGTTGCCGTCGCTTCTCGGCGGCATAGGCACGAAGGAAGTACCGGGAAATAACTCGTTGGAGGTCCGTGGCGCCCAGAGAGTAAGGTCGCACGGACTTACAAGGTTTAGGAGGCCACGTCGCAGGGCGACAAGGGCCGTGCTCGAGGAAGTCTCGAGCGTGAGGATCTCGGAGACTCGGGCGAGACTCGGTCACCTTTTCAAGTCGCCGGTCACACAGTCAGCGTAGGCTAGAGGTCCCAAATACACATGTCGAAGCGGACGTGGTAGAAAGTAGAGAATAGTACGTAGGGACTGCTTCCGTCGAACGGGTACGTCCGAGAGTACCAAACCGGTAGGAAGCAGGAAACTACTGTCGGGAATGACCCGGCTGGCGCCCAACGAAAACCCGGCGAGATTCGCGTAACGGCACCGGGCAAGAGAGCTCATTAAAACGAGGCGTGTATTTTAACTGCCGTCGAGCGGCTGAGATCCGCCGCCTAGCAAGCTTCTCGCAGGAGACCTCAGGCGAGATATCGCTCTCTTTGATCGCGTTGCGGAATCTCCCGTGGTACGGAATTTAGCTGCCTGTTCGCGAAGGACACAGGCTAATTAAAGCGTATTATTTCAAGGTCACACCATATGTTCGCTAATCTGTAAGAGAAAGACATTGTCTATACCAAGTCGAATAGAATTAAAATATTGTTATTCTGTTATTAACCCTTTTTCTCCCACATAACACAAATTTTTTTAAACTTTCAACTTTATATCTTTTAATGAAAAAATTATATGAAAACTTATCAAACATCATTTCTTATAGATTTTGACCTCCTCTTTCGAATGCCGTTGAGAAATTTTATCCAAATCGTAAGCCGGAAAAGTTATAGGCCGTTTTTCCGAAAAATTCACAAATTTTTCAGGGTTTTTTTTTTTAATGTTTATTTTGAGTTGGAAAAAATTTGCACACGCCATCGCAATCGCTATAAACGGTGTTATAGATGTCTGCTCTTTCAAACCCCGTTCGATTTTTTTCGAAATTCAAAATGACGGACACAAAATGGCGTCTGAAAGGGAAAATTTTTTGTTTCAACTTTGCGAATTTTTTTCTCAAACTATTAAGTTTGGTGAAAAATTCCTAAGAACAAAAATGTCTTAAAATCAGTCAAAAAATACCCTCAAATTTTTTTAGAACAGTTTTACAACATTTTTGAAAACTTTTATTTTTTGCCTATAATATACAACACCCTTTTGGTTCCACCAGATACAGAGCATGACCTTCGAACCATGAATATTCGGCTTTGGTGTTAATGTTGAGGTTGATGGCAACGATTGACCGGGCATAGCGTAGTATTTTTTCTTCTTGGGGTTATCGTAGAATATCCATTTCTCATCCCCAGTCACAATCCGATGTAAGAAACCTTATCTTTGTTGCCTTTGAATCAGCTGCTCGCAAGTAAAAAATCGCTTTTCAACGTCTCTCTGTTTCAGTTCATAAGGCACTCAATTGCCTTGCTTGTGAATCATTCCCATGGATTTCAATCGTACGGAAACTATTTGTTGCGTAACTCACAATGATTCTGCAAGCTACTCTTGCGTTTGACTCGGATCTTCATCGAGTAATGCCTCCAATTCTTGGTCTTCAAATTTTTTTGTCTGTCCAAAGCGAGGCTTGTCTTCAACGCTGAAATCACCATTTTTGAAACGTCGAAACCATTTCCTACATGATTTATCAGTTGGAGCATTGTCACCATAAACTTCTACAAGCATTCGATGCGCTTCAGCTGCACTTTTCTTCCAATTAAAGCAGAAAACTAAAATCTCCCGCAAATGCTGCTTAGTTAACACAAAATTTGTCATATTCAACACAGTAAAAAACAGGGGTTTTGTATGAATCTCAAAGCGATATAAACTGAATATTATTGACAGATGTCTAACCTCTCTGAAACCACCGAAATCTGCTGTTACTATGAAACATTCATAACAGCCAGAGCCATCTTTTGTAAACGGACCGAACTAATTTGTACTCCCAATATAACCTCAAGTGGAATTTTCCCAGACCGTTGGTATGTAAGAAGTAACCTGGAATGAGTTATCTTACCCGAGGATATCTCCAGGTTGTTGTTGATTTAGGGTAGCTGTAAATTTTAAGGGTAGCTCCTAAATTTTATCTTATCTTATTTCTGTACAAAAATTTCAAAAGTTAGCTTGGATATTATCGCTTCGGATGTGATTTCTCCTGTAAATTGTATGCGCTGATGTAAATAATAATTTCTAGACATTTTCAAAATCGTATGCGTCACACCCTAAAAAGTTTATCGGAATTCTTGTGTCGTCAGATTACAGAGTATTTAACAGCCTAGTTTTTAATACTTTCAAATGAAAATATCAGTTTTCTTTGAAATTAAAAAATTTTTGCTCCTTTTAATACTTATCGCATGTTAATGGAGTTTTAAGGTAAGGAGGTAGTATGACGCAAGGGTTATTGCTTTCTGCATCAAGGATAAGTTTTCCCTTATTTCCCCGAAAAAAAATATTTGGAATTTAAGGGAATACGGTAAGCTTTTCGTTATAAATACTGCTGAAAATTCATGCTTCGTTCTATATTAATACGGATTTCCAGAGCTTCCTAACATTTTGCAACTCGGGGGTATGCAACATTAGTGTTCAACGGTAGTGCAACGTTAGTATTCAACGGTGGTGCAACAAAAAAAAATGTCGCAAGTTGGTGCATCCGTGTTAGAATTAATTATTTTGGGGTTTTGCGCGAACCCGACCATCGATCGCGCGAAATATATATCTCTTATTTCCGTTGATGATGCGGAAAACTATTATTTCTTTTATAGTTTTGCATCAGCGTATAGTAGTACTCTATTGGCATTTATACAATAGCGGCAAAATACGGGAAAAGAATCTTTTAGAAATTGTGAGAGAAATCGCCGTAATTAAAGGTGACGTTGGCAAAGAAGAGGAAGATACGTAGGGGTTAATTGCAAATACGATCGCGCATATCAGGTAAGCGATGTTTCCATAGCGATTTTAAAAGATTTACAATAAGACGTGATTTAAAATTAATATTTTTGTCGTTCCCTCTGATCGACTCCTGTTTCTCCACCTCAAAATTTCACGCAAACAGGTCCTTTGCGCGATTGTAAACGTCGCGCGGATGAAACGTTTTCTCCATCTCAGACGTCGTCACGTAAATAGAGAGAGAGAGAGAGAGAGAGAGAGAGAGAGAGAGAGAGAGAGAGAGAGAGCATCATTTATTTAGCGCTCTGGGACATATGTTCTCAAGCACTATATACGCAGCAATACATAATTATTGGTAGTTACATAATTCGAAATTTGTAAAAGGCTACATATTAATAACGAAAACAGCCAACAATCAAAAAATAATAAGAAAGGTTTCCTAGTATGGCTAGAAAAATACGCAATATTGAATATTCGCAAAAGAGCATAAGGAACAAAATACAATAGCATTAAAAAAGAACGTGACGTGAGAAACACGGCCCTTCATGGTGTCAAAAAACATTTGTTGATAATGTTACCTATACTCCGCATAAGGTAGTGTATCAGTCTGTACGATGTCCTATAAGATATGAATATAGTGACTTCCTGAAAGACTCACGTGAGCGTGCAGAACGAATCTCGGTAGGTAGTGAGCTCCATAGTAATACTGTGGTTATAAAAGACCAATTAAAGTGTTCCGTGCGACATTGCAGGACAGACGGCAAATTACCAGAAGCTCTAGTACATCTGTTAGATATAACGGATCGGATCGATGGCAGTCTAAAGATATAAGCAGGACGTTGATTTTGTATAACATTGTATATTAGGCAGCCTACAAAGTATTGCCTCCGAGAAGCCGTCCGGAGCCAACGTAGCTTATTATAATAGGATGTTATACCAGGTGTAGAAGTATGAAACCGGAATTTCCCTATAGATGGTGCTAGCCATCAGTTTAGGAACCGTAAGACCGCTTCTGCAGCGCCATCATCTCCCTCTAACAGCTGACGAAGATTTTCAACACACAACAACCCAAGTTCCATACACCGGTATATTTTCTTATAACCTTAAATATGTCGAGTTTTGTGCCTACGAACTACAATTTGCGGACAGCATTGGTTTTTTGTTATCATTTGAAGAAAACTGCTGCAGAATCGCATGGAATGCTTGTCGAAGCTTATGGTGAACATGCTCTTGGTAAAACACAGCGTTTCGAATGGTCCAAAAAATTCAAAAGTGGTGATTTTGACGTGAGAAACGAAGAGCGTGAGAAACCACCGAAAAAGTTCGCAAACAACGAATTAATTAGACAGGTAATTAGACAGTTCATCGAGTACCGAGTTCTCAAAAATATCCATGAAACTACAGTGAGGGGGTCTATAAATCATAACTAGTAATAGTTTGGATGCACCTTTGCAAGATATTTCCGCAAATAAAAATTCGGGTATGCGCGAGCTAGATGCATTAGAGTGATTTAGAATCATAGCGCTTATTAAATTATGCAGATAAAAGCCAATACCGCCATCTGCTCTGTTACGTCTATCATGTCTGAAGAGCGTGTATCCTTGAAGGCTCACCTGGTTGTTCAAATAATGTGGTTTTAGCCACGTCTCGGACCTATTAATAATATGATAATTTCGTTCGAGGAAAAAGTCCCTGAATTCATCAAGATGCGCCATTAAAGATCGACAATTTACATGGCACAGGCGCAAATAATCGAAAGTGTTTAAACTATCCATAATTAATGTGGGTTATTTTGTCCTTAATATTCCTGCATAGGATTGGGCATTTTTTAGCGTCAAAAGCAAAATGCGCATGCTCTGAATCAGGAAAAGAATCGTTACCTCGAGTACAATTTCCATACCTAGGCGGCGAATCCTTCTCAGGACAGTCCCTAGCCTCATGGGCTTTAGAACAGTGGCCACATATCGGTCTTGACTTACATTGCTTAGCAAATGTCCAAACAAAAGACATTTATAAGACAGCAAAATTTTTACGTGGTCTGAAAAATTGCAGGCCGAGAAACGCAAATAAATCTTATTATTCTTTAACAATAGGTTACGGACTTTAAGAGATACCTCGATAACGCAATTTGTTGACTTTCCCGGCCTGTTAAGACATATATAGACAACTTTAATATGACTCTAATATGACTTCCGTGGTCGCTGCTCAAGTTCAAAACTACGAGTTCATCACGAATTTCGTCCGTTGTCATATCCGTCGGAACACTATAAACAATTAAGGGGTTAGGCCAGTCTAGGATTTTCAAAAAATCGAAATTTTTTTTTTTTGCTTAAAGTACACTTTAGGGTCCTAAAAACATTATTCAATTGGTAGAATAGTGAAAAAAATTTTTTCCCTGTCCAATCCGCTGTAGTGTCGAAGCGTTCGGAGCGGGCCACGAGCGCATTTTCTACCTGCCGCGGCGGGCTTCCTTTTGTCCCCTTTTTACGACTCTTACCCTCTGCACTAATGTCCAGAAGAAAGAGTGTATCGATCACCTCCAGAAACGCATGGGTACGCATCTCCGGAATTTAAAAAAGAAAACAAAGGGCCTCGGCGGAAAAGGTAAACTAACTGGCAAATTGATCGATGAACTGTCAATTTATTATGGTCTAGCGATACGCAGAAATCATGAATCTGTAGAGAAAATGAGGACTGCGATCTACGCAACGCTAGATCACAAATTATCAACAGATGCCAAGCCCAAGCACGATCACTGCCCGAGCGGAGAAAATTCGTGGTGCTCGTGGCAAAAGGCCAAGGCCACTGGAACTTTGGACGAATATACACATAAACCACCTTTACATGAAGAAGTATACAAGGCTATAACTCCAATTTATGAAAAGTTAACCAGTGATGACCTACTCACTCGTTGCATAGGCGGCTTCACTCAAAACAGTAATGAGAGTTTCAACGCTACAGTATGGTCAATGGCCCCGAAAATGTCATCCAGTGGCAAAAATGTACTTCACACAGCTGTATATATTGCTGCAGGTACTTATAATGATGGCCTCACAAGTGCCATGAGAGTCATGCAGAACATAGGCATCAAAATTGGACCGAANGTAATGAGAGTTTCAACGCTACAGTATGGTCAATGGCCCCGAAAATGTCATCCAGTGGCAAAAATGTACTTGACACAGCTGTATATATTGCTGCAGGTACTTATAATGATGGCCTCACAAGTGCCATGAGAGTCATGCAGAACATAGGCATCAAAATTGGGCCGAACTGCTACAATTACTGTCAAGAGACAGATCAAAACCGCATCAAATTATCCGATCGTTCGCTCTCAGATGCTGCAAGAAGGTCTCGAATCGAACAGAAGGTATCCAGAAAGGAAGAAGATGAGTTTCACGTGTCCATGGAAGGTAAAATGTACGGCGCAGGCATCGCAGACTGAAGGTATAACAAAATTTTCAGCACGTAAAACTTTAAACGCGTTTTTCTCGAAACTGCATTTTTCAAATCGGGCGACGATGGTACTCGGAGACTATCGCACGTATCCACTTGAAATTTTAACTGTAGCTTCACAGTAAGATTATCTAGTAAACTACGTACGATTTTTTTGTTATCATTGCAACTTTTTTTTTATAAACAATTTACTGCTCATTTTTTCGGTCAAAAATTGAACCTTTTTTTTACAAGTCCGCCATTTTGCGAAAAATTGATGTAAAGCTAAAAACATACGTACTTTACTAGCAAGTCTTATGTAAATTAAATCCCGTTCTTTATTTTGTTTCAGATAGCACGAGTTCCTAGAATCATCGTCGCCCGTAGAGGCCCTCTTGAAAAAGGTGATTCCGAAGATTGGCCCAGTAGCCGCCATTTTGTATCAAAATGTCAATATAAAAATTTTGTTATACACTCAAATACATGTTTAATAAAGCCTGAAAGAGAGAAATTCGATTCCTTTTTCGTTACTCCCAGAATAAATTGTCAAAATTAGGCTTTTTTTGAGGGCTCTAGACTGGCCTAACCCCTTAATCTCGGCAACAATTTGACGTTTTCAACGATCTTAAGTCATACCTTCATTAATTCGGGATGTTTCTTGATCCTCTTGATATCTGGCGAATTAGCATTTACCAGGTGTAAAAGTATGAAACCGGAATTTTTTTTGTAAAAATTTCACGTCTGTTATTTGAAAATGATAAAAAATATTTTATTCAAAATAATGTCCATTGCTATTTATACATTTTTCCCACCTCTCCGGCAGTTTATGAATGCCACGCCACAAAAACATTTCTTCTTTTGATGCGAACCAGCTATCGAGCCATTTTCGTACATTTTCATGAAATTGAATTGAAGCGTTGTTCAGCAAGAGCGTGTCCCATTGATGCGAATAGATGATAATCGGACGGATCCAAGTCTGGAGAATAAGCCGCATGCGTTAGTATTTCCCAACTGAACGCCTCGATCGTTTTCCCTGACCCTTTTTGCTGTGTGTGAAAGGGGCATTATCATGGAGCAAAATGACTTTGTGTTGTCTTTTTCCATATTCCGGTCGTTTTTCACGTAATGCTCGATTTAAATCGATCATTTGCTGTTGGTAGCGATCAGTGTTAACGGTTTCACTAGGTTTTAGCATCTCATAATAGATTACACCCTTCTGATCCCACCAAACACAGAGCATTGTCTTCTTTCCACAGCGATTGCAGTGGATGTCGATGGTTCGCCTAGATTCACCCATGATTTCTGACGCTTAAGATTTTCAAAATATATACATTTTTCATCACCTGTCATGATACGATAGACTTTCTTTTGTATCTGTCGAGAAGCATTTCACAAGTGGTTTTTCGATTTTCTTGCTGTCTTTCATTCAGTTCATGCGGAACCCATTTTCCCACTTTCTGAATCTTTCCCATGGCTTTCAAACGAATTGAGACAGCTTTCTGGGTCACATTCAATTCATCCGCGAGTTCTCCTTGAGTTTGAGTATTATCTTCATGCAATAAGGCTTGCAATTCGTTGTCTGCGAACTTTTTCGGTGGTTTCCTACGCTCTTCGTTTCTCACGTCAAAATCACCACTTTTGAATTTTTTGAACCACTCGAAACACTGTGTTTTACCAAGAGCATGTTCACCGTAAGCTTCGACAAGCATTCCATGCGATTCTGCAGCAGTTTTCTTCAAATGATAACAAAAAACCAATGCTGTCCGCAAATCGTAGTTCGTAGGCACAAAACTCGACATGTGTAAGGTTATAGAAAAATATACCGGTGTATGGAACTTGGGTTGTTGTGTGTTGAAAATCTTCGTCAGCTGTTAGAGGGAGATGATGGCGCTGCAGAAGCGGTTTTACGGTCCCTAAGCTGATGGCTAGCACCATCTATATGGAAATTCCGGTTTCATACTTCTACACCTGGTATATGATATTATCTACGAATATCACCAGGTTGCCCGTAGGTTTCTGATATGCAGCTGTTAATTGCGTGAAATTGTTAGGGAGAAAGTGCATGTAGTCTGATATGACGATCGGTTTTTCATAGGTATTTTCGTTGATATTTATCGACCATATGTACTTTCTATGTGCAATATACAGTCGACTGTTTATGATTAATATGACATCAGTGTCTCGTAGAGCGCACGGATCGTGATTGATGTTTTTTGATGTTGTTGCAGTTACAACGGCTGTGGTGGTGATGGTGATGGGCGGTATTACAGTTGTAAAATGGTAATTTTGGTAATTAGTACCATGGTAATTAGTACCATATAGATATCGAATATGAAGAATGTCATCTAAGCTCAATGTAATGGGAAAATTGATTTCGCTGGGCGCCATCGCAAACATAATCAAATCCTTGTGTTCACTATGATGCAAACATAATGTGTGGCCGATTTCATGCGCGATTACATATAACAGGCTGTGTGTGCGTGGAGGATTTTTACTAATATGAATATGCCACGGTTCTGCTCTATCTACGTGCACTTCCGTGACGTAATCCTTATATCCGTGGGAAAAGATACCTGAGCAAGTACACCACCGGGACCGTCTAAAGGGCTCTGACGCATATCACTATTTTTCTTGTCAATATTCGTGTGAAGGCCATCACGAAACGATATTAATATGTCTGGATTCAGAGATACGCGTTTAAAAGGTAGTGATGAATTTGCTGCCCACAGATCGAACGCGGCCTGCGTTACATTCATAGTTTCTTCATCGCCGAGATGAAAATTTCATATAAAATGTTTTTTTGGCCAGATATTGTTTCTGAATCGATCTGTCTGATACAAAAGATCTGGACGACCGCATCGCGGTTCGCGCATTTTGTTTAATGTGATTTTATTCAGTTCACCTTGTCTGGGTATTTGATAACATTCTTGAAAGAATCCGAGATCGTGACGTATGACTTGTTCCATATTTCTTGATGACATCGATAACGTGTTGATTTTAAGATAGCCATATTTTCGTAAATATTCAAGTGCCACTTCCGCATCATTGAATACTCCCACGGTTGTAACGAAAACGATGCACCACACACAGACCGGATGCATCCGAAGTCGAGAAACGATTAAATAACGATAAGACAACGGTGATGATAATTCTGATCACTGACGATGAATCGGACGGTCTTGTGATTGTTTCTAGCACATGCGTAAAATGCTACACGATGCGCAAAATGTTACACGATGCGTTATACGAGGGTTGCTACTTATATTACTGGCCTAATAATGAAAAAACAAATATTTATGATCGAAATTGGTTTTATTGTTTTTCAAAATATTCTCCATGATGATCAATACACTTTTGCATGCGTTTGATCCCAATTCTCGAAGCACTTTCTCCCTTCCGATTGAGGTAACTGCAAAACATGCGTTTTGAATGCATCAACCGCT
>NW_014558385.1:0-483 GCF_001313825.1 Dinoponera quadriceps
TATTTAAGCGCATAGTGTTATTTAATATTAAATAATATTTCTGAAATATAAATAAATGGTTAGATGTCCACTCCTAATAACATTTAAAAAATTATATTATTTAACGTTATTGTAACATTATATATTTTTTTAAATTTTATCAATTTTGCGTATATACATAATATATATAATTTTATTAATCATTTTATCATAACATATATAATAGTTTTTTATTTCAAATATATTGCAATATCAATTCTGTTATTATATAAATAAATTCGAAATAATTTTGTGTAAAAATAGGTTTTATATTTAAAAAAATTTTACATAAATATTAGGTGCTTGAATTAATTATCTCTGTTTTAATTGTAATATTTTTACATGGCCGAAAGTGGATATTAAAATAGCACAACTATGAAAGTCATGGCTTTAATAATCAACGTGTGACCTTAGATCGTAGTGCAAGGAACACAATTTTTTACTGCATTGAGAATGTCGGGTTTC
>NW_014558386.1:0-445 GCF_001313825.1 Dinoponera quadriceps
GAGAGTGCGAATATCTCTCGTCCGTCTTACAAGAGCCTTCCGACGGCCTTCGTCGCGATCGACGCCATCGCGCCTCTTGTACGCGATTTCCGATCCGTGCCGTCGCGGTGACCTAGCGAGCCAAACTTTTAGCGTTCCGACTTCTCTGTTCAGCCTTGCCTATTTTGTTTAACGTGCGCTTTTAGTCTATAGAATCTCGCTCTTAATTGTGTCGCGTTGCGAGCTTAAAAATTATTATAAAAACTGCAGTGATTAAAGACTCTGCATTTATTTACGCACACCCTAGCACTGCTTCTGCTCACTAACCTTCTCTTAATAGCGGCATTCGCTAAACGTATATAAGGATTACTGATATATTGTTTTCAGATAAGTTAAGAGAGCAATCCTGACTTCAAAAAGTTTAGATGTGATCAAAAAACAAAGCCAATAGTAGGTAGAAAAATAT
>NW_014558387.1:0-425 GCF_001313825.1 Dinoponera quadriceps
TTCTATTCCGAATTTCCAACATTTTCATTCACTAATTTATTCGAAATTTAGTAAGGAATCGAAATATCTAAGCCTCATTGTTGTAACTGATTGGGAAGTACCAGTAATCTATAATCGTTTACGATCGCCTCCGCTGCGGCGCTGCGCGCAGATGGTAAGCGAATGATCGTTGTTATTAACTTTTTGAGAGGTTCCATCATTCTTTTTCACTAACTTATTCGAAATTTAATAAGGAATCGAAATATCTAAGACTCACTGTCGTAACTGATTGGGAAGTACCAGTAATCTCTAATCGTTTAAGATCGCCTCCGCTGCGGCGCAGCGCGCGGATGGTAAACGAATGATCGTTGTTATTTTTCTATTTCGAGTTTCCAACATTCTCATTCACTAATTTATTCAAAATATAATAAGGAATCGAAATATCT
>NW_014558388.1:0-2250 GCF_001313825.1 Dinoponera quadriceps
TCATAACTGTGACATCGAATTGATAAGAACCATTCGTTTTGTATTACGAAAGTTAAAGCGTTTTTTCGTTTACGCTCGTGTGGCTCAATTTGATCGCAAACACGAAACGATTTATTTTCATAGGCACGTACGTACACGTTGCATCGATATAGCATATTGAACACGTCGCGAGATTCTCTCTATTCTCTTGCATCTTTGTAAAATTAATAATCTTAATGAAAAAATTCGGAAATCAAATTGATACTGAATATAATACGAGTGATAATTAGAAATCGATGTATTTCTATGATGAAAATTGTCAGTAGAAATATTCTATTAATAATTAAATACTCTATATAAGTATTCATTTTTATTTTTGATATTATAATCTCTGGAAACGGTAAATGATTGAATTGAAATCGAACGGTTTGAGCTCCCCGTCGACCAAAGAAAAAAAAAACGTTCAATGTAATAAGATATACATATAGGAATAAAATGACCGACCAAAGTGTACCTGACTGCGTCATTGCTAAACATACGACAGTGAATCAAATTTAAACCGGAATTATTTTTATACCCGCAGTTAGGTGAACGGAGAGAGGCCAGGCTTCCAAGCGTTATAGGTGGAGATGCCTGAAGGAGATTCCCCCCTACGCGACCTTTCATTAGCGCTCCGTTAATCAGTATCACAATATCAAAGCGAGTGGTGCCCTCGTCTGTTGTACAACAAATTATTATTAAATTTCTCAGTGCAGAAGGCGTAAAACCGTCGGTCATATTGAGAAAGCTTGAAGCACCGTTCGGGGACAATACGCTTAAAAAGACTCAAGTGTACAAGTGGTACAAACAATTTTTAGAAGGACGAGAATCTATTGAAAATGAGGGGCATCGACGTCGCCCGAGGACCAGAGTAACAGAAGAGAATATTCGCCTGGTTGGCAGCCTTATCGAGGGTGACCGTCGATTAACGGTCGCTGAAATTGCTTCTGTTGTCAGAATAAGCTTCGGGAGCGTTCAAGCAATCATTACTGACGACCTTGGGTTTCGAAATGTGTCCGCCAGATGGGTCCCTCGTCTTCTCACCGAAAATCAGAAACGGCACTGTTTGAAGGTGTGCGAATGGCTTTTGACACGCTCTCAGGCTGAAGGGGAAGCTTTTTTGTACCGAATTGTGACTTGCGACGAAACATGGGTGCACCACTACACCCCAGAATCTAAAGAAGCCAGTATGGAATGGCGAAAGAAAAGTGAATCTGCACTCATCAAAGTCAAAACTCGGCTCTCAGCTGGAAAAGTTCTTGCAACTGTATTTTTGGACTTTAAAGGTATTTTACACGTCAATTTTCTTTACGTCGTACTGTGAACGCAGCATACTACTGCCAACTTTTGAACGAAGCAAAACGCGAATATCGTCGGAAAAGACGCGGATTTCTAATCCGAGACGTTATCCTGCTTCAAGGAGGAAGAGAAAGAAGAAAGAACTACTGATATTTATAATAATTCCAAAACGAGTAAAAGTATCTTTATTGAGATCGCGGACTACGAGAAACGAGTTCAACACATTTTCGTCAATACTTATATCCCAAAAAGATGATCTGTTTAATTTTTCTTACATGGTCGCGGCGGCAGCTACCTTGGCTGAACGTTCAATTTATCGGGCAAGCCGAACAAGGTCGTCGATATATATGAGTCATCTTTAAAAGTCGAGTTTCACCAGATATCTGTGATTACCTCCATCTCGAGCGACATGGTACGTCTCTCTTTAGTGAAGCACCGAGTTTCACTCGGTGTGAGAATATACAAGGGTGGATCAAATATAAAGAGCCTTTTTAAATTGCTCACCCATCGGTGGCGTGAGGGGTCTGCATTGTTTTGGACAGTGGAAGGTGGTCCTGTGGAAGCCTGTAATAACGTTGGCGCGCCACGTGCTTGTTACTCTCAGCAGCAATCACGATGAGCAAGAAAAAGGTACATCCCGCCGTTGCACAACGTGTTATTATTAAGTTTCTCGTCAACGAAAATGTAAATGCTGCTGAAATTCGGCGCCGTTTATTTCCACAGTTCGGGGAAGGAATCCTTTCATCGGCTCGGGTGAAGCAGTGTTGTAACGAATTTAAAAAAGGACGGGAGCGTGTTGAAATCATTGCCCACCCTTGCCGTCTACGCACAAGCATCACAGCGCAGAACACCGAGGCTGTTAGAGAACTCTTCGAAGGCGAAAGGCATTTAACTGTTCTTGAAATCTCTCAGGGACTTCAATTCGAGCTGTTT
>NW_014558389.1:0-8731 GCF_001313825.1 Dinoponera quadriceps
GCAATTGAGCGGATGCAAGAATCTCCGGCATCCTTTCATCTCTAACTTGACGTCGAATTTTTCTACCTTTATTGTGATCCGGTTGAAGAATACCTTTATTGGTAATTCGGTTAGCTAAGCGAGAAAAAACTTTGTACGAATGAGGAGCGCGATCTGGGTACCGTTCTCGCCACAATCTTGCAGCTGCTCTAAATTGACCATTACATTCACCTAAAATAAGCATCATATCACAAGCTTCCGCGTTTGAATACGACATGGCTGGTAAATGAGAATTTTGTTACACCTTACGTGACAGTATCANTCGGCGGTACCGTAACTTTCAATCCTCATAACTCGAAAAGTACTGATTAAAAAAATGTTTCATTATAGAGTTTTGGAAAGCTCTCGAGGTAAGCTACAAGAATATGCATTGAAAAATGGGGGTTTCCATTTAAGAAATTAAAGGTGACCTTCACGTGATCTTCAAACGACTATCCAAGGTCAAATCAATAACAACATCTTATGTGCCCCTCAAAGTGACAAAACTTTTGTCTGAAACATTTTTCTTTAAAATGTCGTGTTTACGAAAAAATCGGGTGAGACGGGTGGTCTGGGACACCCTGTATATATATACACCAGGTGTAGAAGTATGAAACCGGAATTTCCCTATAGATGGTGCTAGCCATCAGTTTAGGGACCGTAAGACCGTTTTGCAGCGCTATCATCTCCCTCTGACAGCTGACGAAGATTTTCATCACACAACAACCCAAGTTCCATATACCGGTATATTTTTCTATAACCTTAAAAATGTCGAGTTTTGTGCCTACAAACTACGATTTGCGGACAGCATTGGTTTTTTGTTATCATTTGAAGAAAACAGCTGCAGAATCGCATCGAATGCTTGTCGATTACCTCGAGAGCTTTCCAAAACTCTNCGGTATATTTTTCTATAACCTTAAAAATGTCGAGTTTTGTGCCTACAAACTACGATTTGCGGACAGCATTGGTTTTTTGTTATCATTTGAAGAAAACAGCTGCAGAATCGCATCGAATGCTTGTCGAAGCTTACGGTGAACATGCTCTTAGTAAAACACAGTGTTTCGAGTGGTTCAAAATTTCAGAAGTGGTGATTTTGACGTGAGAAACGAAAAGCGTGGGAAACCACCGAAAAATTTTGCAGACAACGAATTGCAAGCCTTATTGGATGAAGATGATACTCAAACTCAACTACAAAAACTCGCGGGTGAATTGAATGTGACGCAGAAAGCTGCCTCAATTTGTTTGAAAGCCATGGGAAAGATTCAGAATGTGGGAAAATGAGTTCCGCATGAACTGAATGAAAAACAGCAAGAAAATCGAAAAACCACTTGTAAAATGCTGCTCGACAGATACAAAAGAAAGTCATTTTCTCCATCGTATCATGACAGGTGATGAAAAATGGATATATTTTGAGTATCCTAAGCGTCAGAAATCACGGGTGAATCCAGGCGAACCATCGACATCCACTGCAAGACCAAATCGCTTTGGAAAGAAGACAATGCTCTGTGTTTGGTGGGATCAAAAGGGTGTAATCTCTTAGATTGCAATCTCTGAGCTGCTGAAACCTAGTGAAATCGTTAACACTGATCGCTACCAACAGCAAATGATCGATTTAAATCAAGCATTGCGTAAAAAACGACTGAAATATGGAAAAAGGCAATACAAAGTCATTTTGCTGCATAATAATGCCCCATCACACACAGCAAAACGGGTCAGGAAAACGATCGAGGCGTTCAGTTTGGAAATACTAACGCATGCGGCTTATTCTCCAGACTTGGCTCCGTCCGATTATCATTTATTCGCATCAAAGGGACACGCTCTCGCTGAAACAACGCTTCAATTCATATGAAAATTTACGAAAATGGCTCGATAGCTGGTTCGCTTCAAAAGAAGAAATGTTTTTTTTGCCGTGGCATTCATAAACTGCCGGAGAGGTGGGAAAAATGTATAAATAGCAATGGACATTATTTGGAATAAAATATTTTTTATCATTTTTAAACAACAGACGTGTAATTTTTACAAAAAAATTCCGGTTCCATACTTCTACATCTGGTAAGCTTTGTAATTTTAAGATTAATACAGGCTCAAACGTTTCTATTGTTAATAGCAAATTTGTGGAAACTTCAAAAGAAATTTTCCAATAGGAAATCGTCGTTTAATTTATCCAACTGGAGAAATGGTTCCGGTACAGTTCGGAACAAATATGAGAGTGAGTCTGGGAAAGTGTTCTATAGATTTGTTTTTGTTTATTGTTGATATGAAAGAAGATTGTCTTTTGGGAGGAGATTTCTTGTCATCTGTTAATTTGGAATCTTGTCTTCATTCAGTTTTAGGCGTTCCTCAGTGTGGCAATGATAAAAATGTTTTTGTGTGTGCTTAAATTAAGAAGAGAAATATTGTTCCTTCGTTTTTATTGGAGTTATTTGAACGAAATTCAATAAATTTGAATTCTTCTGAAAATGAGTCTTTCGCTGAATTATTGTTTGGATATCAGGATATTTTCTCTGAAGAGATTGTTGCTGGAAATTGTGATGTTTTGGAACATGAAATTAAACTTAACGATCCTCGGCTTATTAAGCAAGTTCCTCGCCGAGTACCTTTTCATTTGTGGTTTGATGCGGACAAAATTATTAATGAAATGAAAGAGAACGGAGTTATTAAAGAATCTCAAAGTCTTGCAGTTTTGGTGAGAAAGATAGATGGTTCAATTCGCTTTTGTGTTGATTTTAGGAAATTAAATTCAGTTACAATAAAGGACTCATTTCCTATTCCGCGTATTGATGACACGATCGATCAATTGTCGGGGAATTCTTGGTTCTCAACTTTGGATTTGAAAAGTGGTTATTGGCAAGTTAAGTTACGTCCTGAAGAAAGGGAAAAGACAGCTTTTTCAATTGGGAAAAGTTTATGGCAATTTACAGTTTTGCCTTTTGGATTGTGTAATGCTCCGGTTACCTTTCAAAGACTAATGGAGCAATTTTTGCAAAAGTTTTTGTATAAATTTTGTTTAGTTTATTTGGATAATGTAATAATTTATGGTAAGACTTTGAAAGTATGATTGAACGCTTGAAGGCTGTTTTTCTGCAATTAAGGTCCGCTCATTTAAAATTGAATACTAAAAAATGCGTTCTTCTTGGAAATTCCGTTAAGTTTTTGGGCCATATTGTTTCAAATAAAGGGATTTCGAAGGATCCAAAAAAAATTTCTTCTGTTTTGGATTGGCCGATACCTCAAACTAAAAAACAGCTTAGTAGTTTTCTCGGATTTTGTTCTTATTACCGGAAATTTGTAAAAGGTTTTTCTCTGATTGCAAAGCCTTTATTTGTTCTTACTGAAAATCAATCGAAATTTATTTGGTCTTCTCTATGTCAAGAAGCTTTTGAAAAATTAAAACAAACTTTGATTTCTTCTTCGATATTGTCTTTTCCCTTGGAGCATGGGGAACTTATTCTTGATACTGACGCATCGAATTTTGGTATTGGTGCAGTTCTATCTCAGATTCAGAAAGATCGAGAGAAGACCATTGCTTATTTTAGTCAGGTTTTAAATAAATCTGAAAGAAATTATTGTACTACTCGTCGGGAATTATTGGCTATAATAGAATCGATTAAATCATTTCATCATTATTTATATGGTCGGAAGTTTTTGATTCGTACGGATCATGCTTCTCTTAAGTAGATTATGTCTTTTAAGGATTTGGAAAGTCAATTGGCCCGTTGGATGGAAAGGTTGCAAAAATATAATTTTGAAATTTGTTATCGAAAATGTTTATTGCGTAGTAATGCTGATGACTTATCAAGACGCCCTTGTGCTGAAGATAATTGTAAATATTGTTCTAAGATTGAGATAGGTAGTGAGGAGAAAAATGAAATAGTTGCTCGAATAGTCTTGGGTAAAGACATTAATGTAGATTGGCGAAAGGAACAATTGGAGGATCAAAGTGTTTCAAATATATTTCGGGGATTGGAATCTGGCCGACGTCCTTTGTTGAATGAAGTTTCTTCTGGAGGTCTGTCTTCTAAAATTTATTTGTCTTATTGGGATAGTTTGGTTATTAAGGATGGTGTTTTATATAAGAAATGGGAAGCTCCAAATTTAAAATCTAGCTTCTTGCAAGTTATTGTTCCTAGTTCTCACGTGAAACAAATTTTAATTGAGGCTCATGATTCTCCTTCTGGTGGTCATTTTGGGATAAATAAGATTGGAGAAAATTCGAAACGTTTTTATTGGGCCACGTGTAAAAGAGATGTTGAGAATTAGGTTAGATCTTGTAAAGTGTGTGTTTCTAAAAGAGGTCTTCCTGATAAAGGAAAATCTCCTTTACAAATTTATAATGTTGGTGCTCCTTTTGAACATCTTCAGATGGATATTTTGGGGCCATTACCTTTAACTTCTTCTGGGAATAAGTATTTGTTAGTCATTGTAGATTGTTTTACAAAGTGGGTAGAAGCTTTTCTTTTGAAGAATATTAGAGCTTCTACAGTTGCTGAAGTTTTTGTTAATGAAGTAGTTTCTCGACATGGTGTTCCTTTGGAATTGCATACAGATCAAGGAAGGAATTTTGAATCAAAATTGTTTTTGGAGCTTTCGAGATTGTTGGGTTTTAGGAAAACAAGAACTACTGCTTTTCATCCGCAGTCTGATGGACAAGTTGAACATCAACATCAGACGATATTACAGTATCTATCCAAATTTATTTCTGAAAATCAAAAGGATTGGGATCGTTGGATTTCAATGTTTTTACTTGCTTATAGGTCTTCTAAGCATGAAACGACTGGATTTTCTCCTGCTGAGTTATATTTTGCCCAAGATCTAAGATTGCCTATTGATTTGTTGCGTGCGTCTCCGCCTGTCGTTGATAGTTATAAATTAAGTGAAAATTATGTTATAAATTTACGGAAAAAAATAGATCAAATTCATCAATATGCTAGGCAATTGATGGCAATTAAAAGCGATAGAGTAAAAGCGTTTTATGACCGAAAAGCAAGGAATTTGTCTTTTGAAGCGGGACAAAAAGTTTGGTTTTATAATCCTCGTCGGAGCAAAGGCAAAACTCCTAAGTTACAGAATTTTTGGAAAAGTCCATATGAGATTGTAAAAAAGATTAGCGATGTGGTATTTTGTATTCGGAGGTCTAAGAAACATAAAAATAAAGTAATTCATTTAGACAGATTAGCTTCTTTTTATAGTAGAGATTAATTTATTATCTGGTGGAAACGTTTCTGAGCCTTGTATCTGGTATTTGATTTAGTCATGAAGATTTTAATCTTAAGGAATTTACTGCGGTGTTTTGTTTGTTAATTTTAGTTATTCTTGATGAAATGTCTGGAGTTTTGGTAGAACATCTGAAAACTTGGTGTACATCTGGAATTTAATTTTGAGAAGGCCGCCTTATCCACGGTTTTTGACCGTGGTTTTCCCGTGGGGCATTGGGTGAATGCCAAGGCGGGGACTTGGGGTGTTTTCGCAAGAAAACGTTGAGTCCACGGATGATACCCTCTTCTTGTCCGAAGATCAAGAGAGAAGTGCACAAGACAGTCCAATCAAGAGAGAAGGGCACAAGAGAGTCTGATCAAGAGAGAAGGGTACAAGAGAGTTCGAACATCTGGTACTACCCCTCATTGATTAAGGAGGAGCATAGAGAAAAAAATTGAGACGTGAAGGATTCTTATTGACGCAGTACGGTAACATGGACAGGAGTCCGTGGTAGTACAGGAAGCGTCGTGGTCCCAGGAAGCGTTTTGGAAATAGATCCTATGTCAACGCCGTAAGTTAGCACGGGCTGGAGCCCGTGTTCGTAGTACGGGAAGCGTCGAGGATATTGGAAACGGTATTTCAATTGTCGGGACGAAAATTTTAAAGAGGGGGGCAGTGTTACGCCCGTGTCTTGATGCCCGCGCTTTTAGCATCCTGAACATACAGCTGATTCTCTTAGCAACGAGTCGTAAACAACAGATGATCAGCGTTGACGGATAAACAACGGGTTAGAGAGATTCTCTTTGGGGCGGTTGAGTCGTCGTGACGTGCGCGACGGTCTTTAACGAAACAGAGAGCTTGAGCCTGCGAGTTACGTGTGCTTCCTTGTAAATAGTAAATATAGTTGAAGTTGTTTTCTTTTTAACGTTGTCTTGTTTTATTTCCCCGCGTGAGCGTAACAATACAAAGAAAACAATAATCACGCAGTGCAGGTGTGTGTTTTGAGAGATGAAGTGGGATTGGAAATTGGATTGAAATGATTAAAAGTCATGTTTAAATATGAAATGGAGACTTACGATTTAGATGAATCAATAGACTGACGAGGACGAATGAAGACGAAGACGGAGGCTGGACTAGACTATGGTTGTGGACTGCTGAAGACTGAACTAAGACTGACTAACTAAAAACTGACACTAAAAACTGCAACTGTGACTGCGACTGTAACTCTAATTGTAACTATAACTTGAACTGGACTCGACTGTACTGTACTGAACATGAACTGGTCTGGACTGTACTAAACTAGACTGAATTGTAATTGTAGCTGCGACTGTGACTGTCACTGACTGACTGACTGACTGAAAAAAAAAAACTACTATTGTAACTGCGACTGTGACTGTCACTGACTGCAAAGGAACTACTATTGTAACTGCGACTGTGACTGTCACTGACTGCAAAAGAACTACTATTATAACTGCGACTGTGACTGTCACTGACTGCAAAAGTACTACTATTGTAACTGCGACTGTGACTGTTACTGACTGCAAAAGAATTACTATTATAACTGCGCTCGCGGCAAAAAGGGTAAGGCTTATACAGGAAGGATTTCAAGGGGTAATGGATGACGTACACCAATGAGAGGAGGTTACGTGGAGGACGGTTACTCTGGAAAATTCTTAGTACTGACATAAATAATCTTAAGAACCTAATCGCATAGAAGGGCCTTTTTTCTACCGAATGTGTACAAAGGTGGATGAGATCGCAGTCCCATCGGGAGCCTTATGACATATATGGGCGGCGTGTACTCGTATCTTTTCATAAACCGCTTGATCAAATTTGTTTTACAATTATAAGAGAAGGAATTCGTTGCTATCTAGGTACCAAGTATGGACACATACGTGCCTAACGTAGGGGCGGAAAGATAACTTAGTTATATAAAAAAAAGGAATCTATCGTCCCCAGGATACCCAGGATGTAAATAAACTACATACCTTACATGAAGGCGGAATGAATGATAAACGCATTGGGAACTATACGGCACGTTTAGCGGCGGCCAATGTAATCTTATCTTTGTTACAGTAGCGCTTGCCCGAAGTCCGTCTGTTTCCCAATTATATAATTAAAAAGAGAAATTCGTAGTTTCCGAAACACCCAGGACGTAACACTTGTATGCGCACAACTATTAAATAATTATTACTTAGTCTCGTTTGATATATTATAAGCGTGTGACTCTAAGTGCCGATAAGTGCCTACTACGCGCGTTGTACTACGGATTTTTGTCAACTTATTTTCCAAAAAGTATTTTCACCGTTGTTTAGTTGGTCAGTCGTGCACCTTAGGTGACTTCACCTCCGTTATCAAACTTACATTCGGAGTGTCCGGTAATTCTCTTATAACTTAAAGACAAAAATGACATGGCCTTCGGCCCAGGAAATTGGCACGTTCACGAGCACTCTTGCGCTCCGCTTTCCCTGTTAAATGCGTTTTTTTCTACTCTTGTCAATAATGACTGCTAAAGTTCTACGATAGCGAACGATTTCAAGACAACAAGTGTTATTTATTAAGCTCTAAATTAACGCCGCATTCCAAATTTCCAATTGATCAATTTATCATCGGTTAGCGAAAATCGCGAATTTTCCGCGTGTGCCTGTTTATGTGCAGTGACTGTATCAACGAAGTATCCAAGGCCTCTATTCACTATGACTCCCGAGTCCGATCCAATCAGCCCCCTGGTGGCTGGCAAGTGTGTAATCATATCAAAAGTAAGCTTCATTGTACCCCTTTCAGCCCTTTTCCGTTACTCGCTCTTTTTCTCAATACGATATTCGGTCGTCTCGTTGCTTATCCTGTTATTTTACAAATTACAATATTAAGTCTTGCTGCTTATTCCGTTAATTTACAAATTATATTTGTAGTTTATCCCATTATCCTACAAATTGTATTGTAGCTTATAAAGTTATTTCCTAAATTACGTTTGCTTTCATAAAGATCATTCTCGTATTGACCTACATGATTTAGCTTTAAGTAATCACAGAATAGGTCTTAACAAAGTGCATTACGTCATTGATAGCATCAAAACAATATAATTTCAATAGCAAGGAATGCATGTGTTACCAGTAATTTAGTAGGAATTTTAGATCTGTATTCCTTGACGAGATATAAGCAATTATTTCGACGATACGGACTTCTGCTGTTCAAGTCGCGCGGTTTACGCAAGTATCGTCGCTTTGACGGCAATGTGCCATAATATTGGCAATATCAAAGTCATTTAACCCATTAGCTTGCAATGTCGTGGCAGAAACGTGGTATGTCGACCGGGCCAAACGTCAACAAGTCGTATAAGAGACGTGGTATGTTGATCGCGCCGAACATGTACAGGGTGCGGCGAAAGGTATGCCCTCATTTTGGAGAGCAATCAATAATATACTATTAAATGTAGAGGATTGGAAATTTTTTTATTACTTTTGGTAATTCAAACAGTTTTTTTACATTAACGTTTAAAAACGATATCTGCAAGATG
>NW_014558390.1:0-2487 GCF_001313825.1 Dinoponera quadriceps
ATAAAACATGTTTATACGAAACATCCCTGTTATACTCGGAACAGGATGATAGCAACGAATGGATACAGTCTATACAAGGTGCAATCGGAAAGGTATCTCTACTATTAAAAATGTGATACTCTTAAAGTTAGTATATATAAAATGTATTAGCACGCTGTTTCATTTTTAGTATACTGCATATAGGCAGACTTTGAGAAAGGAAAGTAGCTCGAGAAAGCTACTTAGATATAATAATGNACTTTGAGAAAGGAAAGTAGCTCGAGAAAGCTACTTAGATATAATAATGTCAATGAATTTCGATCGGATGATAAACCAAAAAAATTTAAAAGGAAAAAATCTACGGAAGATAAACATATTACATTTATTGTTTCTCAAGCGTATTGCTGTATGTTTTTTGCGTACTTCACATGAAAATATGTTGTGTATTTGTGTGGATATGATGTAAATTAATCTCTGTATTTCACAGGTTCCTTTGAATTCCTCTAATATTATTTATTTTAAAAAGGATAAGATGGAAGAAGATGATATTCATCAAGAAAATATGTGTTTATCTTTTTGTAGCAAAATCAAGAAACTTAAACAAAGTGAAGATGTCAGCACCGACGATTTTGGAATTCAGACCAAAAGTATAAAACTAAAATTATGTAGAAAGAGGTACAAACAAAGCGTACTTGCATATAAATATTTAGAAAAACCAAGCGGTTATTCTAACAAGGTAAACAAAATTGTAAGAAAATTACTTTAGTATAAATAAGTTTATTGCAATTTGTTACATATTTTTTCGTTTAGACTTTAGAGGTAATGGAGAACCATAGAACAAATTTGAAGTCAAACAGAACGAATGTTGGAGAACAAGCAACATCGCCATTCAGGAAGATCGCTGGATTTTTTCATACATAGGAACGTCCATAAAAGATTTTTTACATTAAAATAAGACATCATGCGCGTCTTATTATATACATATGTATATAAATAAAAGAATAATTATTCGTATTATAATTATATAGAGGTATATATCTAATTTGGCTATTCGGGTTAGCGCCGCATCCTTTATAAATTTGTTTCCGACGTCTCGTGAACATTTCAGTTCTTCAAGGTGAGGGGTAACCCGAAATTATATATGATTGTTCATTTATATATTTTGATCTAAACTGTAAAATAAGATTATAAATACTTATTTTGTCTTGATAAATTAGTAATATTAATAGTTAACTCATCAATAACTTGATTCTTTTCATTCCATGTCTAACTGGCACTCGATAATTTCTATCTCTTGATAAGCTAATAGTTAATCATATATACAGGGTGGCCCAGTTTAATCTAACCACT
Organism: Dinoponera quadriceps; assembly: GCF_001313825.1. NCBI lineage: Eukaryota > Metazoa > Arthropoda > Insecta > Hymenoptera > Formicidae > Dinoponera > Dinoponera quadriceps. The sequence goes on from NW_014558390.1 coordinate 1,330, forward strand.
CAAATAACTCACTGTGAATTACCCAAATCAAAAAAAGTTTCGGGACAAAAGTTTCCTATTTTTTGTGGGGAAATTGAATGGTGATCTTGAATTTGACCTTGAAGTCGATTTTCAAGGTTATTTCAAGGTCAACTTCATTTTTTTTTATAGGAACCCCTATTTTTGACCCCAAATTTTGATAGTGCTTGAAATTCTGCGTTCAACCATATGAATTTTAATAGGGGTCAAATGTCATTTCAAAGTCATTTCAAGGTCAATACGTCAAAATAACAGCATTTAAAAGGTTTTTTAAGGTAAAGTATATTTTTCAGCCATATGCGTAATGCTAAGGGTCAAAGGTTATGAATATCAGTTTTATTAAATACAGAAAAAAACGAAGTAAAATAGTGCTCTCTAGGATTAATATTATCATTATGGCTTATTATTCTGCTAATCACATTATTGATATGGTGATGGTTTTAGGCGAATGCCAGAACAATTGCCGGGCAGCAGCACAGTGGTAGGCTGAACGATTTCCTTTAAGGCGTCATCCCAGTCATGAACGATTTCCTTTAAGGCGTCATCCCAGTCATGTGACGATAGGTGCATTAACTATTAGATCTCGTGGTGGACATTTTAACCGTCAGCGCAGACGTCACGAATACGATGAAAATAATGCTCGCGTTTTGACAGTCTTAGCAGCTGTACATCTTGATCGTCAAATCAGCAGTCGCACAATTGGAAGGGAAATCGGTATTCGACGAAGTACTGCTTTAAGGGGTTAGGCCAGTGTAGGATTTTCAAAAAATCGAAATTGTTTTTTTGCTTAAAGTACACTTTAGGGTACTAAAAACATTATTCAATTGGTAGAATAGTGAAAAAAAAATGTTTTCCCTGTCCAATCCGCTGTAGTGTCGAAACGTTCGGAGCGGGCGACGAGCGCATTTTCTACCTGCCGCGGCGGGCTTCCTTTTATCCCCTTTTTACGACTCTTACCCTCTGCACTAATGTACCAACGGGGCCTGAGGGCTCTAATGGTTCCCCAAAAGGTCGTTAGGAAGTGCTAGTTCATCAATACAGCTGTATGTGTGGGCTTGTGTGTGGGTCAGTCAGCTGAAAAACGACGCCACGCGTGGACGCTTCTTTTTGTTTTCGTTAGTTTTTCTGCTTTAACGAATT
>NW_014558391.1:0-1932 GCF_001313825.1 Dinoponera quadriceps
CCGGCGCGGTCCCGCGGCTTCGGGCTCCGTTGTCATGAGCGCGACCTCGGCCCGCCGGCCCTACCGTCGTCGAGGGGTCGAAGAGGTAGCCCCGGTGGTGTCGGCAGCAGCCCCTCGTCGGTCATCTCAGAGCGGAGGGCGGCGGGGTTCTTCGTTTGGCGGTCGACGTTCCTTCCTCTTCTCGCCGCTTCCTTGGAGCAGGGTGTACATTCGGTCGGGGCGCGGGGCTCACCTCTACCGCTACCGCGCGCCCGCGGCGCGCGGTCTTCGCTAACTCAAAAAAAAAACAACTAAAAAAAAACTAATAACATCAATTCGGCGCGCTCCTATGAGCACGCCACTCGCCTTGCGATAGGGCCTTCGCCCTTGGGACGGGCGCTCCGAGCCGCCACGTCACAACTCTTCCCCCTCCGGAGAGGACCGAGGAAGCCTCGGTCCACGGGGTGACCCTGGCCGGCCAGCCGCATTCCTTGTTACGGCCGCCCTTCAAGGCGGCCGATACTTAAGAGAAAATGTAGTGGGTCTCTCCCGTGCGTGCTTCTTCCCGACGCCGTGCTCGACTTGTCTTTCTCCCTTCCCCCCCTTTTGGATGAAGGGAAGAGGGCGAAATACCGGGTCGCGCGAAATCATCAGTCGCCACTCTTTTAATTCTCACTCGCTTTTATTTTTGGATCTCTGTCTTGCGACAGCACAGCAACAAAAATCTTACAAGGGAGTACCCTCCCTGAGCCCTGCCCATGCACCAAAAAAGAACAAAACTACCAGTAGCAATATGGAAAATAAAAGAGAAAAAGAAGAAAAAAAAACGAAGAGAAAGAAAAAAAACTGAATAACAAAAAAAAATTTTTACTTTGACGCGATTATCTTAATAGAATCAGCAAAAGAGAAAAAAAAGAAAAAGGAAAAAAAACACTCGGCGACCCCTCCCCGGTCAACGCGACCCCCGACGGACGTGCCCCTTTTCCGGCACATAGGGTCCCTGGTCTCGCCACTCCCTCCGACAGCGTGGGCAGTCCTTTATGGTGGTCCCCGGCTCCCCGCAGCGATAGCAGAAGTCGGTCGCGCATGGGTGTGGACACTCGGCGTAATTGTAACGCCGGTTCCAACAATTCCAACACCCCCGCGGACGACGTTGCGAAGCGGTTGATGTCGGACTTGCCGTCCTCCGACGGGGCCGTGAATTGCCGGGAGCCGGGGCCTCCCCGCCGACAGCCGGTCCACCGGGCCTCGACGGCTCCTCCGCCTCGGATCGCTGTTCGCCTCCCCGGGGCTCCTCCCTCGGACAAGGCTCTACGTCCTTCCAGTCCTTTACCCGGGAGCCTGCCAGGAAATCCTCCATAACATTCCAGACCGCCAGGGTCTGGGACGCTGCATTCCGCGTAAGCGGAGTGCCGACAGCTTCGTCGGTCTGGATACCCACCTCTCGGGTTTCCGGGAACTCCCGGACCACTGCGCCTCGCGTAGTAATGGTCTCCCGGAGGTGGGTCCTCCAGATATCCTCCACCTCCGCCCAGAATCCCGGATCCTCCCGCTGGATTTTCTGGAAGAGCGGGCGTCGGCGGAGGCGGAAGGCATCCCATTTCTTCTTGGTCTCCGACATTCTGGCTGCGTCCCTTAAATCAAATTAGTCGGGCGGAACGTAAGGCTTCAGGTCCTGTACGTGCACCTTCCCGACACCTGTTCCCCCAAGGTCGGCCAATTCACCCACCGTCGCCGATAACATTCTCACGATCCGGAAGGGACCGTGAAACTTAGACCCCAATTTAGCGGCGACGTGCTGAGTGGCCGACGATAACACACGCTGTCGCTTTAACACCAAGTCACCGTCTTTATATTGCGGCTTTTGTCTTCGCAAATTATACGCGGCGGACTGTTTTTGGTAAGCCTGCTCAAGGTTATCTCTAACCCAGGCAAGCAGCGGACTCAATTTTC
>NW_014558392.1:0-353 GCF_001313825.1 Dinoponera quadriceps
GCACACGTAAAATTGTATCGGTCAATCAAGTAATAAACGACCAGTTCAGTTTTTATAAATTATGAGGCACTTTATTAAATGTCGCGCTTCACCATCTCCTTCCTGCTCTACCGGCTATGCCGGTCAACCCTACATTACCGCGACGTTTCGAACACGCAACAATGATGAGATAAATGATTCTGATCGCAATGAAAGTGAAAAACAGTTCTCTGCGCTAACTGACTGTTTGGAAAATAAAGGTCAAAAGAAGAAATATGGTCGACGAAGTCTTAGATATAATTTTAGGGGATGCCGGACGCGGAAGACAAAAGCTCTTTTTAAATTCGGAAGGAAGTGAAAATCTCAAGAAAAGG
>NW_014558392.1:405-1917 GCF_001313825.1 Dinoponera quadriceps
CCGTAATTGCTTTAAAAATATTCCAAAACTAGGGGACAGTTTCTAGATTTCTCATAATCCCTTAAAAAATATTTCTAAGAAAGAAGACAGTTTTCAGATTCCCCGTGATTCCTTAAAAATATACCTAAACAAGAGGACAATTTTCAGATTCCTCGAAACTCCTCCAATGAATCCGTAAATTGAACTGAAGTGGAACGTCACCGTACCTTCCATGCAATTATTCCAAAACAGAAGATAATTTCCAAGTCTCGGACGAATTTCCAATTAAAAATTTACATAAAAAACGGAATAAAAATTAGCATGATTTCTATAATAAGTTTGACCTTTTAGACCCTAGTGCAGAGAAGAATGACGCCCAGACTCTTCACGTAGGGCTAAGTAATATGACTGGTACACTGCGCCCGACCTTCGACAGTGGTGGTGGCGCGGCCCACTTCGCTCCCGCTTTGTCAAGCAGCAGCAGCTTTGCCACGGCTAGCTCAAGTTTAATAAGTTAAACAATCTGTGGAATTGCATTAAGCGCGATTCCGTACGGACGCCTTTGGATTCCCAAATCGGCGCGGACTGTGCGACCGGCAATGTGTAAAGACAACCGAGTTCAGTCCTCTAGCCGCCGAGAAGCGGCGAAAACCTCCCGGGATTACCAGCGAAGCTACTTTCCAGAAATTAATTGCGACTCTACCTTCTCGCCCGCGGCTGCATGATAACACGCTCACCCACTCGCCACAGGACGCTCGCCTCTCCTCTCCTGGAACTCCTTCCTGGACACCGCAGCGGCTCGGGTCCTCGCATGCTCGCTCGCTCGCTCGTTCGCTCGTTTGCTTCGCACGCCTGCGGGCCGCACAGTGACGAGCCTCGCTCGTCCCGTTTCATAGCAGCAACCGCTTCAGGGATCTATCGCCGTGCTTCGCGGCTCCCGATTGGTTCGTTCGGCCGGATCACGGGTCTTGGACNGTCGACCGGATCACGGGTCTTGGACGTTCGCTGGACATCGCGTCTGTTATTGTTTTCCTATGACGCTTATTCCCCTGTTCGCTCCTGGACGGAATTCAGCAACTCTTAGTCTCGCAGCAGTTCCATAGGACGCCCGGGATCCTTCTGCCTGACTGCAACTGGGTCGCGGGGCCTTGCGTCTTTACTCTTGCACGGTGGCCATCCCGCTCCGTTGCCGTCCACCCGTCCTAGCGTAGGTTTCCCCGTTCCTCCGCGTCTTTCTCCAGCCTCTCCGTCGGGCTTTTTCCCTCGTCTTCCGTTGTCCTGGCTCTTGGGTGTTTTTCCACTCAAAAAAAAAATTATCAAATCCGCGGGTATCTGTCCTGTGCGCAAACGGCGCACAGGACCAAAAATCGGCAATCGGTCGCCCTCTCTCCGCGAGAAGGCGCGAGCCTCCGGCTTCCCCTCGGTCAGGTCACCGCTTGAGTGACAGGCAAAATTTTGCATCGTCACAGTAAAAATTTAAATATGAATCATGAATAAAATTTCTAATCTTCCTATAGAAATCCTTATATTTCC
>NW_014558393.1:0-3887 GCF_001313825.1 Dinoponera quadriceps
TGGCGTTGTTGCAGCGTAATCGAGCAGACTTTTTTCGACGTTTTGTGATGATGGGTGAAACGTGCATCCATTATCATACGCCTGAGTCCAATAGGCAGTCTGCAGAGTGGCTGAAAAGCCACGAAAGCCGACCAAAGCGGCCAAAAGACCGACGCTCGACCAGGAAGGTTTTGGCCTCCGTTTTTGGGATGCGCGTGGCATAATCTTCATCGATTACCTGCAGAAGGGAAGAACAGTTACGGGAGAGTATTATGCAGCGTTATTGGACAAATTGAACGACGGAATAAAGAAAAAACGGCCCCATATGGCGAAGAAAACAGTTCTGTACCATCACGATAACGCACCATCACACATGTCCTTGAAAGCGATGACCAAATTGGACCAATTACGATTCGAATTGGTTGCTCACCCGCCGTATTCTCCAAATTTGGCCCCCAGCGACTATTATCTGCTCCCAAACCTCAAGCGGTTGCTCCAGGGAAAGAGATTCACATTGAATGAGGAAGTTATCGCGGAAACCGAGGCGTATTTCGAAGGCTTGGGCATTTTGTACTTCAGAAAGGACATCGAAATGTTGGAAAATTGCTATACCAAGTGTATCGCACTCGAAGGCAACTATGTTGAGAAATAAATATAACTTTGCCCAAAAAACGTTTGTTTTCATTAAAAATGTCGGGACTTTTCAGCCCATGTAGTATACGAAGGTGGATCAAATATAAACGAGCCTTTTTAAATTGCACGCCCGTCGGCGGCGTGAGAAGTCCGCAACGTTCTGGTTAGTGGAGGAAGGTATGGAAGGGTGTGGTCATGTGGAACGCAGTAACAACGTTGGCGCGCCAGGTGCTTCTTACTCTCAGCAGCAATCACAATGAGCGAGAAAGAGGTACACCCCGTAGTTGCACAATGTGTTATTATTAAGTTTTTCGTCAACAAAAATGTAAATGCTGCTGAAATTCGCCGTCGTTTACTTCCACACTTCGGGGAAAGAACCTTTTCATGGGCTCGGATGAAACAGTGGTGTAACGAATTTAAGAAAGGACGGGAGCGTGTTGAAAACATTGCCCACCCGTGCAGTCCCAGTACCAGCATCACAGCACAGAACACCGAGGCTGTTCGAGAACTCATCGAAGGCAATCGGCACTTAACTGTTCTTGAAATCTCTCAGGAACTTTAGTTCGAACGGCCTATCGGTCAAAAAGGCGCGGCATTCCAATCAGAAGTGTGTTACTTCTCCATGACAACGCCAGACTCCACACCGCAGCAGTAACAACAAAAATTGGCAGCAGTAACAACAAAAATTGGCCGATATGTACTAGGCTCTCCTAGAACATCCATTCTACAGTCCAGACCTGTCACCATGCGACTTCCATATGTTTGGGCCACTCAAGGAAGTCCTTGGTGGACAGCGCTTCACAACAAACGAGGAGGTGCAGTAGGTCGTGTGCAATTGGTTTGACACACGTCCGCGAACTTCTTATGACACAGGGATTAAAAAATTACCAGACCGTTGGAGGAAGTACCAGGTGTATGCATAAGTTTTTTCCGGTTTATCTAAGAGATCACGCCAACGAAAAGTACGCAGCGTATTAATTTGACACATACGTCATTTTGTTCGTCTGACATTTAAAACTACAAACACACACAAGTTGAGTCCGCCAAAAACTAGCGTCTTTGTTTTATCATTCAGTGATCATGTCAAGTTTTGTGCCTGAAAAAGAATATTTGCGGCACGCATTGCTTTTCTTATTTAAGGTAGATATACCTCTATACCTAGAAGCCGGAAAAAAGATCATTTTTTGTGAATTTTTTCAAGGAAAATTATTTGAAATTTCGTATTGAGGTTTTAATTATCTAAAAGTATATACATTAAAAAATATATTTATTTTTTTTAGTTAAAAATAGTAAAAATTTACAAGGATATTGAATGATACTTGAAGCACTGTAAAAACACGGTACCCACTGGCGTTTCTTCAAAAATCATCTGAAAAGAAAAAACCAAAAAGATCATTAAAATAGATACTATAATCTAGTACTTGTCATAGACAATTTTGAAAATATCGATTTATGACAAAGTGGCAAACGTCTGAACATAAAGGGTGATTTTTGGGCCAAAAATTAATTATTACTTTGCCTATAAAACAAAAACTAAGTAACGGAAAAAAAAATCCTATGACAAGTACTAGATAATTGTGTATAGAATAACCGAAAAAAACCTCAAGGTAATCGGTTCATTGGTTTTCGAGAAATTTTGGGTACCGATTTAAAAAACGTGGTTTTGAGAAAAACGCGTTTGAAAATTTGGGAATGAATTAATCATGAAATTTGTCAACTTACATGGAATCATCGATACTAGGCCCATAGTGTAGGTCTTCCGCGGTCAACGGAATGTTCATTTCTTCTAAATTTTGTTGTCGACGCCGTATTCGACCTTCTTTTGTCTGCTCTTGCGCTTGCAGGTCGGCTTTCGCAATGCGAGTTTCGTCTTCTTCTGCAGCGTACAAGTGTGCTCCTGAACCAACTGATATTCCCAACATGTTCATAATTTCCAATAATGAGGTAACACCATTGTTGAACATGCATGTTGCCAGAAATACAGCAATGTTAACGATTTCGGTCCCGCTGTTCATCGTTTTTGGAGCTATCTTCCAAATCAGTTGGTTGAAGCTCTCATTGGAGTTTTGGGTATATCCGCCAACACAGCGTTCTAACAATTTGTCATTGCTGAGGTCTTCGTATATTGGTTTAATGACATCTAACACCTCTTTTGGCAATGCAGCATAATCGTGACGGAAATTTTTCAGTTTATTTGTAGCTTTCGCTTNCAACACAGCGTTCTAACAATTTGTCATTGCTGAGATCTTCGTATATTGGTTTAATGACATCTGACACCTCTTTTGGCAATGTAGCATAATCGTGACGGAAATTTTCCAGTTTATTTGTAGCTTTCGCTTGTTGCCACTTGCACCACAATTCGGGGCCTTCTGGACAGAAATGATGCTGACGCTTGCTGTCTGTTGAGCTGTAATGGTAGAATGTTGCCCATATCGCTTTTTTCATGTCATCCTTGGAGTTACAGTTTCTGCGAATAGCTAAACAATAGTAAATGCTCAGTTTATCTATAAGCTTTGCGGTCAATTTGTTTTTGCCGCCGATTCCAGGATTATTTTTTTTGCATCCGCGAAGACGGGTTCCCATTCGCTTTTGAACGTGCCTTACGCATTCTTTTTTAACAATTTCATTCTCATCACCATACGGTTTCGCATTTATTATCCCCGTGTACGTCTAAGAGTCGCCATCGCCCACGTAATTTGTGTACATAACTCCATGCTTTTTGACAGATCTTGAAAATAATTCTATCATGGCGTCTACTTCCATTTTGCCTGACGATCCTTCATGATTGACCTGACAATTTTCAACGTGATTAGATTTCCATTCCTGATATTGCTCGGTATTTTTGTGTTTATTCCAATAGTTACATTCACCACAATAAGAAGATTTTACAAGAAAATCAACGACTTTTCCTATAAAATGACCAATGAGAACCGCAACTCCATATAACGAGGTAAAACCACGTTTTCGCCACNTCATGATTGACCTGACAATTTTCAGCGTGATTAGATTTCCATTCCTGATATTGCTCGGTATTTTTGTGTTTATTCCAATAGTTACATTCACCACAATAAGAAGATTTTACAAGAAAATCAACGACTTTTCCTATAAAATGACCAATGAGAACCGCAACTCCATATAACCAGGTAAAACCACGTTTTCGCCACGTATCATCTCCTGAAACGGTCAGTTTTGTGTTATCAGCACTCGAATTTTCTTTTGTTATTTTCTGTTGTTCTTCTTTAACAGCTTGTTTTAACATCAATTGAACAATACTT
>NW_014558394.1:0-1038 GCF_001313825.1 Dinoponera quadriceps
TTCCTGTAAGGAGGCACGATACCGCGTGCTCTCCGCTCCGGGAGTCGACTGACGTGGGCACTTCGCGTGCAGCAACCACCGCGAACCGCGAACCGCGTACCACGACGCCGAGTCAAGCAGGTGCATTCCGCCGTTGCACTCCGATGCGAGATCGTCGAATTTAAACTTCGCGAACCGTCAACACGAAGCCGCGAAACATAAATACCGCGCCCGCTCGCCGCTAACACCGCGAGCTCCACGGACCAAGCGTCGCGTCTGCTCCCAATAGATTCCGGGAAGATAACACCGACTAAGCCGACGTCATTTTGTAAACACGGGATTCCGTCGACAGTATTGTCACCGGATTAATAGCTGGTTTGAAACACCAAAATTAAAGCACGGCCCATCGATAAGATTATCGTGTAGCAAACGACGTAGGATAATTTAATAAACATATTATTATTTCTACACGCANTGGAATAATAGCTGTTTTGAAACACCAAAATTAAAGTACGTCCCATCGATAAGATTATCGTGTAGCAAACGACGTAGGATAATTTAATAAACATATTATTATTTCTACACGCATTTGAACATTCGTTCACCCGCTCACTCACTCACTCGCTCACTCATCCACTCACACTCGCATTACAAAGACCCCTGGACATCCGGCGAGCTACGCCAGGGCTACCGAAACTGAAACACGGTCGACCAGAGAAACCAGCACGACCACTCCGTCGGCCGGGACGGGACGAACGTCCCCCGATCGACGGAGGCCGGGTCACAAATTGGCGCCCGATCAGGGACTGTGTTACAAAGACACAGGCACACGTGCGAGAAGAGTGAGAGCGAGTGAGAAACGAATCGGGGACCGCGACGAATCTAATGCGCGCGTGGATATATAACAGCCGCAAGACACAGCTTATTGAACACCTACGCGCCCTACGTCTAAGCGCCGAAAGAGGAATAGACGATCTGCGACAGCGCTTGAGCGCCTTCAGCTATCAGTAACCCGTACAATTTGGCGACTACGTCCGAGCAAACCGCGAAATCTCTGTC
>NW_014558395.1:0-1333 GCF_001313825.1 Dinoponera quadriceps
TCGGCCGGTAAAAAAAACAGCGCGTACCGACCGCTGAAGGGGGCCCTATTCACCCGGTAAAAAAAAACAGCGCCTACCGACCGCTGCTATTCGGTCGGTAAAAAAATAAAAACAGCGCCAACTGCGCCAACTGGGCTAACTGCGTCAACTGGTTCTTGCTATTCGGCCGGTAAAACAGATCCAACTGCGCCAACTGGTCTCCCTATTCGGCCGGTAAAACAGATCTAACTGCACCAGAACCGGCTATTATCATCTACTCGTAGTGTTGCGCGGAACCTGTTATCGAGATAGGCTCATGTAATTAAGAGAATTAAAGGGACACCTCCGGCCACCCCTCCCCCGTAGCTCCCTATACACCCCCAAAACCCGGCGCGCAACGATATGGTGAGCTGTGTTTAACTATTCGTCATTCGCTCAGTGCCCCATTCATTCGCCATTCATTCGCGTCTACACGGATTACGAGAGCGCCCGCGCGTGTGAGCGTGCATGTGTACGGGGGCCGGCGAAATCGCGGATCAGCAGACCGAACGACCAAGCGAACGAATGAGCGAGCGAGTTAACGGACGGACAAACGAACGAACGAACGAACAACCGGCAGCGGCCGATAGACTATTGCGAACGAGCTCTCTTTGCCAGACAAGTCTGTGTCCGCCACTGTCGCGCCAAATCAAACTCGAGCTCTGTAAGTTGTCGTTTAGTTTTTAACTCGTATTGCGCGAGGATTCACGTCGGGAATTGCGAGGCCGTGTGTCTACGTCTGGGTTGCGTTACGCCGTAGAATGATTTCGCCCGGACATTTCGCCCGCCACTACCGTGAAATCAGTACAGCCGCGATTCATCTATTTTCGCTGACGCAGTCGTGTTTAATTTTCTCCCGCGCTGGGATTCGGATTATATGATGCGCGCCACGCAATGCAATTTTCACTCACAGCGAATTAAGGCACCCCTCGGGATAGAGCGGAATTGCGCGTGTGAGATCACCTGATACTGCCATAGCAGAGCTAGCGAATGCCGCGAAAGTTTCACGCGTCATGACAAGATTTCGCGATAAGGTCGCGACCCCCGCATCCATTTTAAAGCTCCTCCCCCCTCCCTTTCCGTGATTCACCGCCTTAAAACCACTCCAGCGACAAAAGGCGGAACGGGTTTCCTCTCTCCTTTGTCCAAGATTTAATGCACGTTGGTTATCAGAGTAATCACGGAGACACACCCCGCGCTACTCCCCGCCCCCTTTTGCCCAATGCGCTACCACCACACTGCTACGACCACCACCGCCGTTACTAGCCCTGATCTCCTCAGCGTCCCGCGCGTTAGCGGAGCGACCGTTGATTGA
>NW_014558396.1:0-1088 GCF_001313825.1 Dinoponera quadriceps
TTTAGTATCCAACCTTTTTCTGTTTTATAATCAGTCCTGGCTAAAGAACACTTTCATAATTTATTAAAACAAACGTTCCCTTAGATAATGTTTTAAGTCGTGTTGTAATCTATTGATTGATTTTAGAGGAGTGAAAGAATTCTCGTTTTCTCTGTATAATTTTTATACGCCCTCGTCCCAAGGGTACGTTTCTAAATCCGTCCCATTGTAACATAAACCTAAAAGAAAAAAAAATAGACCTTTTAGCTGAACAATAACATTTGGGGTAACTCTGGGACAGCCCCAAAGTTGCCCCTTATATATAACATTTTTGAATAAAGTATTTTTTATAACCAAATAATTATTTTTAAATATTATCAAACACTGCATTATAATAGATAATGATAATTTATTTCAAAATATTTACCTTTGTTTTCAATAGAAACTGTAGAGTTTTCTCAACGAATGATAGTTTCTGGANAAATGTGGTGATCAAACAAAGCACATCTTAATTAAAAATGTCTGCCTAAAATGCGGGAAAACAAACAAAGCTTCTGGGCTTTGACACTACGTGGTAGTACAGTAAAAGCATTAGCATTTGTGATAACTGTTCGAATATCATTGAAATGACAATGGCATTGATTTTAAATTCATTCCAAACAGTGATTGTCCTAAAGTTACTCTACTTGTCACAAAGTAACCCAAGGCTACGATATCGATTATATCGATCGACGATTAAAAAGAGTAGATACACAATGTATTACGGCTTGCGATTTTAATTTAATGACAAAGATCCTCCTAGTAATTTTAAATTAATTTTTCCTCAGCACAAACGTCGAGGCGTCAATAGTTCTCGAAATACGAAACGATCGAAAAAGCGGGCCTTTTTGCAAACCAAACTTCAAACTATCGGATTGATAACAAAACTGTCTCCCTCGATTAATTTCAAAGTAAATTTTACTTTAACAAAAGTTCACTTCGACCTGCACTTAACAAAGATATATTATGTCAAAAATTGAAAAATTCACATGAAAAATTACCTCCTTCGACATTTGCGATTGGGAAAAATTATTTCGAAATTTCTCAGATAATCTGTAAGTAAAATTAAA
>NW_014558397.1:0-1240 GCF_001313825.1 Dinoponera quadriceps
AACCTTTTCACATAAACTTTGTCAATCTTTCTACGCAACATCTTTTCCGCAAGATAAACATCGGGATTGGCGACGCGATTCAAATCATATTCATAGATTCCTCCAGCGACCGGTTGCATGCGGGCATTCTCCAAAAGATAAGTTGTGGGATATATTGCCTTTATTTTTACAGTTCTAAACACCTCAGTGGTCCAATTTGACGTGTGACCTTTGACGAAGATGGTCTTGAATTTTTTTACGCGTACATAATCGTCTACCTTGAATCTCGCCGGAGTTACGAGGTCTGTTTAAAAAGTATCGCAAATTTTGTGTTTTTCAAAAATTATTTATTTATTCATGAATATCTATTTTGTCTCCTTCAAAGTAATCCCCATCAGATATTATACACTTGTGCCAAGGTTTTTTCCAATCCTCGAAGCACTTCAAAAAATAATTTTTTGTGATCTTGTTCAGCTCCTCCTTCAATGCCGTCTTTATCTCCTCAATCGTAGCGTAGCGTCGTCCTTTCATGTGCCTCTTCAGTTTCGGGAACAAGAAAAAGTCACAGGGGGGCAGGTCTGGGGAATACGGTGGCTGCGGCATCATTAGTGTGTTGTTTTTGGTCAAAAATTCGCGCACAAGCAAAATTCGCGCACAAGCAATTTTGGTACGAATTTCACGGCCACCCGTCTCATGCCCAAATCATTAGTAAAAATCGAATGGCACTAGCCAATCGATATGTTTAGATCCTCAGCAACTTCTCTAACGACGATTGGCCAATACTATTTTCTTCACTTCATCAATGTTCTCGTCTGTTGTTGACGTGCTCGGGCGTCNCGGCCATTTTGAATATTCAGTTTATCTTTGACAGCTGTTTTGCTTGGACGTGTTTTGGTTTGTCTTCGATTTTTGCCTATTCCAAAAAATGGATCAAAGAATCTGTATCAAATTTTGTTTTTCACACAAAATTTGATACAGATTCTTTGATCCATTTTTTGGAATAAGCAAAAATCGAAGACGAGCCAAAACACGTCCAAGCAAAACAGCTGTCAAAGATAAACTGAATATTCAAAATGGCCGAACTTGTCGGCATAAGTGAGGGACATGAGTACCAACATAACGCCACAAAAAAATCGAAAATCGAATATATGTAACCCGCGGAAATTTAAAATTCGCTATACTCTTTGAACAGACCTCGTACTTCTTCACAGAAAATGCTACTTCATTAATTATACCGCTCTTAAAGTTCATATTTTTATTA
>NW_014558398.1:0-20399 GCF_001313825.1 Dinoponera quadriceps
CCGCCTCAACATAAAGGATATGAGGGCTAACGTTGTCGAATGCATCCTTCATATCGATAAACACCGTACCAAGGTCATATTATAAGAATAACTTCCTTAATATCGTTGTAAAGGATAGCCAGATTAGCATTACAACTCTTCCCTTTCCTAAACCCAAATTGACAATTAAGAATAATTTCAGAGATTCCATCCCATTTGAACCTATAACAAACCATTTTCTCGAATAGTTTGGCAATACAACTAGTCAGCGATATAAGATAGAAATCTAGAGCTATATTAGCTTTTTAGCTATATTAGCCAGAGAAATATTAGCTTCAGGGATGAAAATCATAGACGACGATTTCCATGATATCGGATAACAATCGTTATTAAAAATGTTATTAAAAATATGTAATTTTTTTAACGATTTTATTAAAATACGTAACATTAAAATCTTAGCATTCAGTGATAGATTGGTCGGTACACCTTATTGGAAATGAAATCTGGGCATGCAGCCGCAGAGACCTTGATAGACTCAATTGCAAAAGATAGCACTATGGTAGGAAGAAAGACGAAGTAGGTTCTGCGTACATAACAAAAATTCTTCGGAGAGGGAAGGATATGAAAGAAATAGGATAAGAGTGGACTACCCAGAGGGAGGAATCACGTAAGCCTCATGTGGGAAAAATACCAGATTCACATTCGAATGCTCATCTTGGGACTGACCTGGGATCGCTTTATTGAAGGCTGCGTAAGTAGCCTCCGATACCTTTTCCAAGAAGTTCGTGCATTTCCGGTTCCTGTTTCAGAAGACTTTTAATGTATTTCATATCTGGGAATTCTGCGGATTTCTATTTGCACAAAAGCTCTCGGATTTAATTTGCTTAATCCGTTTTTTCATATTCTTACAATGTGACTTATAAAAATTAAAATTTTCTAAAACAGAATATTTAATCCTTTGAGTGCTATGGACGCATATGTGCGTCCAGCGAAAGCTATCGGTGTGGTTTGCGTCGTGCGTAAAATTAATTAAAATAATTAATATTCGAAAATAACTTTCTTGTAGTATTCAAGTAGTTGCGCGTTGCGTATTCAATCGACAGAGTTCACATTAGCGAAAAAAGCATTCCGTCCCCAGTGATCGAAACCATTAGGCGCGCGCCATCCACACGGATTGCTTGCGCCGGGAGTATTCAGCACTCAAAAGGTTAATGAAACGAGAAAAAATAGCTTTCTTTTCTTTCAGCAAATCCGAACATTCCTGATTCCACCATATGGTGGGCGAACGTCATAGTTTAAAACTTTTAAAATGGATTTTCCCGCTGGAAATTTTAATATTCCTTAACAGGGAATTGTAGAAATCGTCAGTTCAAAAATCCATTAGATTTTAAAAATATTTCTATCGAAAATTTACTCATAAGATCACGAAATAGTTTCCAGACAACTTTACCTAGTGCAATGGAAGGACGACATACCGATTCTTGTTTCATAATATCATCAATATTGATCTTGATGGGCGTGTGATCATTTTCAGAGTCCTCGATAGGACAACATAGCGTACAACCACTCAGACTTAGAAATGTAAATGTAAGATCAATCACTAGCCTTAGAATAATCAAAATAGTGCCAAGTGTAAAAATCATGCATTAGACGAATCATATTAGATGCCAGAAATGCCTCCGCGATAATTCTATCCTCAGTGTCAATGGAACAGGACTCAAGTGGATTCCACATCGAGTGATGAGCGTTAAAATCGCTGCAAACAATTGCATTGCCTAAATTACTAACCGTATCAAAGAATTTTTCCCAGCAATCAACCGGCTTCCTGCCACTGGAACTGCGAGGAGGATTATAAACTGAAACGATGTGCAAATACGAGTTAGATTTGTAAGACAATCTATAACACATGCATCTATAAGAAATGCTTTAAACTCCTTAAAGATAAATAGTGATATACGTTCAAAGTATAGTTTCTTGCGAATTAGAATAGCTGAACCGCCTCGGTGATTAGTACGTGCATTATGCAGCAAATTATAATCTTTCAAAAGAGAGTTGCGATCTGAAGCTTAGTTTCAGCCAAGCAAAAGATGTCAGGGTTTAAATCTCCCGTCATTACAGCTAAGTCTGATATATGAGACAAAACTGATCTGCAGTTCCATTGAATTATGGAGAGTAACATTTTGCCGAAAAGAAAATGAATTATAATGACAGAAGATTGTTTAAAAGAGAATACAGGATATTGAAATTTTAGAGTGATAAATTATAGAAAATGAAAGCTTTGAGACATCCATTATTGAATATGCGTTATCTATAGAAATATCAGATTTTTTTCTCCAGGAAATAAGTGCACAAAAATGCAAGATTGAAACCAATCTGATAAAGTTTTTTCCCCTTCAACCGAAGAAGAAGGACATGGAATTCTCTGCATGCATTTATGGATGAAAGTCGCAAAAACATTCCGGCTCTAGAGATCAGCCTTTGGGACGGAGAATCTCTCAACAACGCCGTCCAACTGCAATTGTGGAATCCTATTATTAGCAAAAGAAGCTAAAGAACCAGGGGATGAAACTTCATCAACTGAATCAAATGATTTCACCTGCCGAGAGTTCCCTAAGAAAATTATGGAAGGATCATTTCGAAGATTGTTTCTTCGAAACTAATCTACGGCCGACTTAGTACGCATAGCTTGAGCACCAGAAGTTGACTTATCGATGCCGGCTTAAGTAGATATAGTAGATGATTTCACAGTGGATGGATAAGGTTTAGAAACCGGTAGAAAGTCAAACAGCGTAGATGGAAGTAGTTTATCCAACACAGTGAGTTTGATGTATAAATGAATTCTCGATCCCTACATTAAATCGACTACAGCACCTATTCAAATTGAAATTTTTTCCCGCCGAATAGTCGTTTTAAAGCGCCATCTCTAAGCTTTAAAATAAGTTATAATAGTTGATGGTACTACTGACATAATCTCAAAAAACAGTAAAAGCAATGTCGTTCGAAAAGCAGCACCTGAGGCACTACCTCCATTTCGCATTCCAACTAAAAAAATGCTGCAAAAGTATAAGAAATTATTTGTTCGGCCTTGAGCGAGAATGCTGTGTCCTATAGCACATGTAAAAAGTAGTTCCAAAAATTCCGGGGTGGAAATTTTGATCTCCAAGATAAAGAACGTCCTGGACAACCAAAAAAATTGAAGATAAGAAATTAGAGGAACTACTCAACGAAAATCCTTGTCAAACACAAAAAGAGCTTGCTGAAGAATTGGTTACTCAATCAGCTATTTCTATACGTTTAAAAAAGCTCAGAAGAATACAGAAGGAAGGTCGTTGAGTTCCTCACAATCTTACTCCTGAAAACAAAATTCAACGTTATGACAGCAATGTCCCTTCTGTCACGATTTAAACAAAAGAACTTTTTACGTAAAATTGTGACTGGGGATGAAAAACGGATATTGTATGACAACGGATATTGTATGAACATTCACTAAAAAAAAAATGTTGTATATTTAGTGGGATTTCAAAGTTGTTATTTATTACGAGATGCTCAAACCCGGTGAAACTGTTATTTCTACAGGTTACCAGGAGCAAATGATAAAATTAAGTGACGTGATTGAAGAAAAAAGACTTTTTACTGGTAGTAGAAATAGGTAAGTGATTTTGTTGCATGACAATGCACAGCCACGCACGGCAAAAGCGACCATGGAAGTTATCTCCAACTTGGGTTGAGAAATTCTCCCTTATGCGGCGTATTTTCCTCGCCCCTTCAGATTATCACCTTTTCTGGTCACTACAGTATCACTTAGCCGATTCGCACTTTCGATCTCCCGAAGAAGTCAAAAAAAGCTTTGATAACTTTATTCGATCGAAACCACCATCTTTTTTCCGAGACGGTATTCGTAAATTATCTGAGAGATGGCAGAAATGCGTAGAGAGATTATTTTGAAGAATAGGTAATATTCGTTTTTTTATAAATAAATATCAAAATATTTTATAAATTATACCAAAAAGGCCGAGAATTAATTTATATACCTAGTATCAAGCGGATAACGATCATAATGCAATCTAGCATTCCTGGAATCCAAATAAAAGTAAGCCATAATCTTTTTACTTTCTTTCTGAATTAAGAAAAATGGGCATTCGGGCGAGGAAACCCGACGCGCTGTATCTTCCCTTTTTCGCTGTGCAATTGGCACCGGAATAAGTCCTCCCTGCACTATTCCTGCAAATATCCTCTAACACCGCAAAGTTCGCATAAGCGATTCTTTTCGGAAGTTTTACTTTAGCTTATGCGTGTGATCGAAGCGCTGACACAATGTGCATCTGAGCACCTTATTAATGAAGGGTATCATGTATATATTCTTATCTAGGAGGAGTGCTCCGCTCCGCTTGCGAAGGAGTGTCCGAATAATCGAAAGTGGCTATAAATTTGAATTAACCAGGCTCGCCATTAAAATGCACAATTCTCTTCTGAAGATTAACGACCTTAATGAGCGGCGACCAATTCCCATATGAATTAGACGCTGGACGTAAAATGAAACCCCAGATCCGAATCGTCAAGGCCTCTCAAGACAACCTTCTTGAAAATCTTGAACGATGGAATATAAGCGACCCAGCATTCACCGGTACGGAGGGTGGCACAATTTCTATAAACAGTTTGCACAAAAAAGTTAGCCAAATAGTATGTGTAGAAATTTAACTAAACTTATTCGGTCCTTTTTTTAAAGTGTAAAAATTTAACTAAACTTATTCGGTCCTCTTTTAAAGAATTCGAAAGCCGAATCCAGAAAGTGAGATTTTATAAAGGTATCTAGCGATACGCATCATACTAACCTTATTATTAGAAGAGGTTGAACGATCTATCTCATTATCCTTTGCAGCACGACCATCGCTTATAATGCGCTCTATAAAGATTATAAACAGACTAAGACACTCAGATTTATATCTATTCGACAGAAGGCTTACAATTTTTTTCCGGGATATCAGAGAAAGGAACAGGGTTCTTTGTTTGCAATACCTGTTCGTCAACAGACCCCATGTCTGGGGTCATATAATGCGCGACGTCACGTGTTTCCTGATCACGAGTCAACGACGTGACAAGAGCTGCCGACTCGGACAAAGATAGCATTCTCACCCTTTTCCCCTGTGAATAAAGTTTATCCAAATGTAATCCCTCATTAGAGGCCCTTTTGGCAGACAACTTACGATGCTTTTTCTCAATCTGCGTCCATTTCTTTTGCGCTTTCTGACCAATATCAACAGATAAACACTCTTCTGAAGAAGGAGCCATCTCTGTCTTTTCGACCGACGGGTCCGCCATTGTCGTCTTTTCGGAATGCAAAATGATACACTGGCGAATAACGGGAGTAACACTGACGATACTCACGTAGAACTACCGATGGAACTCGACTCTTTACCAAAGAAAGAAAAAACTCTGCAGATTAATACACAAAACTACACAGAAGCAAAACCAACTCTGCAGGTTACTATTGGGAGTACAAATTAGTTCGGTCCGTTTTTTTGTGGTCAAAAATGCATTTATTTCAGAACAAAATGAATGAACAGATTAATCAAAGTATTGTCCATCGCTGGCTACTACTTTTTCCCACCTCTCAGACAATTTTCGAATTCCATCTCGAAAAAATGTCTCATCTTTTGAGGCGATCCAAGTTAGGAGCCAATTTTCGATTTCTGCGAAAGAAGTGAACCGGTGACCTGCCAAATCAAGCTGCAATTATCGGAACAACCAGTAATCAGAAGGAGCAATGTCCGGCGAATACGGCGGGTGCGGTAAAATATTCCACTTGAACGTTTCCAAATAATTTTTTGCGAAATGAAGCCGAGCGTTATCATGCATTATCGTGAAGAATATGCGTTATCATGAAGAATAACTTTGTCATGTCTTTGCTCGTATTCCAGCCGTTTTTCTCGTAATGCACGGCTCAAACAAATCAATTATAGCCTATACCGATGGCCCGTAATGGAATTGCCAGGTTGTAGCAGCTCATAGTATACAACACCCTTTTGGTCCCACCAGATACACAGCATGACCTTCGAACCATGAATATTCAGCTTTGGTGTTAATGTTGAGGTCGATGACAACAATTGACCGGGCATAGCGTAGTATTTTTTCTTCTTGGGGTTATCGTAGAATATCCATTTCTCATCCCCAGTCACAATCCGATGTAAAAAACCCTTTCTTTGTTGCCTTTGAATCAGCTGCGCGCAAATAAAAAACCGCCTTTCAACGTCTCTCTGTTTCAGTTCATAAGGCACCCAATTGCCTTGNGTAAAAAACTGCCTTTCAACGTCTCTCTGTTTCAGTTCATAAGGCACCCAATTGCCTTGCTTGTGAATCATTCCCATGGATTTCAATCGTACGGAAACTGCTTGTTGCGTAACTCCCAATGATTCTGCAAACTCCTCTTGCGTTTGACTCGGATCTTCATCGAGTAATGCCTCCAATTCTTTGTCTTCGAATTTTTTTGGCTGTCCAGAGCGAGGCTTGTCTTCAACGCTGAAATCACCATTCTTGAAACGTCGAAACCATTCCCTACATGATTTATCAGTTGGAGCATTGTCACCATAAACTTCTACAAGCATTCGATGCGCTTCAGCCGCACTTTTCTTCCAATTAAAGCAGAAAACTAAAACCTCCCGCAAATGCTGCTTAGCTAACATAAAATTTGACATATTCAACATAGTAAAAAACAGGGGTTTTGTATGAAACTCAAAGCGATATAAACTGAATATTATTGACAGATGTCTAACCTCTCTGAAACCACCGAAATCAGCTGTCACTATGAAACATTCATAACAGCCAGAGCCTTCTTTTGAAAACAGACCGAATTAATTTGTACTCCCAATACACAAAACTACACGGAAGCAAAATCAACGCAGGACACCCAAAACACGACCGTTTTCTTGAGCGTGAACGAATTCGATATCGCTTTGCACGACTGTTCAATTCGCCATCTGCGCACATTTTTAAGACGGAATTATTTCGCTGCATTCATTTTCTGATATTACCGTTACAGTCCCCATTTAGTACATATCCTGGCTACACACATCTTCTAGCACTGCGAACTTGCTGACACGAAAACACACGCAGATAGTACCATAGTAGATGTATCAATCAGTTGTGAAAAACGATATCAAGTAAAATACCTGCATGGCCACTCCCAGGTTTTGCTCTGATAATAGCTAAACTGTGTTACTATATAACGCATATGTTGATTCAAAGATTGTGCTGCAAGCAGCTTGGAGATAGAACCAGTTACCTTATCACTGGGTCATACTGTATTCACACTGATTCAGCACTTGTAACAGAAAGAAGTCTGTGAGCAGTCAACTGTGATATCAGTAGCTGCAATAACACTGTTTTTTTATTTTGAAGCGCCTCTATATCCATAATTCGTGCGTGAATTACAATACCAGTATCTACAATTTTTCAGTTCTATTCCGTGCTATGTTCACAATTTTTTAGTTGTATTCCGTATGTCTACGAGTGAGACGATTTAGTTAAATAAAGATAGACAAATTATCCGTCCTTATTTAACTAAGTGGTCTCATTCGTAGACATAATACGAAACAGAACCAAAAAATCGTACATATAGTACGGAACAAAACCAAGAAAATGTGGAGACTGCAAGATACTGATTTCGTAGTTTGCGCATGAATTATGAAAATAAAAGTACTTCAAAATAAAATAAGTAAATTTTATTCAACCATAGCCGCTCTCAGGCTTCTCTTTGCTTGTAAATATTTGAACATTTTCCTTTAACCTGAACAATTAACAAATAAAATTAACGTAAAATTAACGTAACAGAAATAAAATCATAAAAAAAGTTAATAACGTAAGTTATATATTACTAATAATTAAATGCATATTACTCATTTTCGTATATTTAATGATTGTTCACATTTAAAGAAAGAGTTTAGACATTTTTATAAATCTATGCTGCTGAATCTATCACAAGTACCATTTTATGTACATATATACTTTTATTTCCACGTATATTGTAATATGTTTTAATATTTGATTTCTCACTTCTGACGTCACCAAACAACGACCAAAGTAAGGACACAGGAAGCTTAAAAAATATGTATGTAAACACACATACGAATATAAATTATTAGATAATGGAAGGCCTGGAGCTGCCTACTTACAGCATCTATGTAAGACCACAAGGAACTGGGGCTACCACAACCGATATAATACTCGAAAGTAAGACAATGTTGCCGAAAGTCACAATGGAGAGAAGCGCGTTCCTATTAGCAGCGAAGAAACGCGTCGCGCACCAAAAGGAGAATGACGAAGAACACATCAAATCGTTCGATCAATTATTGTACGAAGAACGCTATGTGATGGAAGAGTTAAAAGTACAAAGAACACAATGCAGAATTCTTATAGATTTCGAGCAGAATTTATTTTATACGCGATATATTAACGACCAGGTGTTACTCGATGAGGAAGCGAATATTATCATTGACGATGAGGAGACAAAACGAACGTTACATAGGAAGAAAATGCTACATCGTCGCTGCACATTGGAATTAGACGCGGCATTAGGTCCTGACGACGATGATCTTAGCGAATCCACATCCAATAATGACGCGACGGAGACGGTAAATAATTTTAACTCTATGAGTTCTCCTATTATGTTCTTTCAAGAAAATATGATGTAATCTTTAAAAATAAAAATATTTTAATTAATCTCTATTTACGTTCTGTACACAAATTATAATTATATTTATTATTCAATCTAATAATCTTTAGCAATTTCGTGTAAAAGCTGCAGAATTTTAAAAAATTTTCTGATTTTTTAAATGTTTTCTATTGAGACTGCTTTTCAAATCTATCAAATTTGAAATATTTTTCATTTATACCTGCTTTTTTATTTACAACAATTTTTATTCATATTTCTCTGATATTTTTCTATTAAAGTAACACTAAATTTTCAAAATAACAAAACTTCAGAGAAGGTGGAACTCTTTCATCGCGTTGCAAGAAATATACGAAAGCATACTATCTTAAAAGTCTCACGCGCTAATGCGTTAAAAAATATTTCATGCATAATCATGTATAAATATACATAACTATACATAATTATGCTAAATTATACATGAAACTTATCTACATATAATTATTTAATAATAATTATGTATAATTATGTATAATTAGATATAATTATCTAATTATTATTGCGCAATTTTTTTCTCTATATATATAAGAAGATCTCAGCAAATCTATTTTTAAGTCTTAACGTAGAGGAAATGGCCAAAAGCTTTTTAAAGCATCAAAAATGCACAATAGTAATCAGATAATTATATCTAATTATATATAATCATATATAATTAGTACTACTTATATTTACTACTAATTATATATAATCATATATAATTAGTAGTAAATAATTATATATCAACACATTTTATACATAATTTAATATAATTATGCACAATTATGTATATTTATATTGGATTGTTCGAAAAACCCGCGCGGATTTTTCAGTAGATGGCGTTCAAATGCAAATTTTAGAAGGTTAAGTTAGTGCAACGTGTCAAATGCGTATATGTTTTGATAAGTGATATATTGATGCTTATTTTATAATAATAGTTGTTGTAATCAAATAAAGATATTTCTTTTGGCATTAATTTAAAAATGGAAAAAAATAACGTGTTTTCCCAGTGTATAATATTTTTTTATTTCTGTAAGCGCAAAAATGCGACGTAAACTCGAAACAAGTATGTGCTGTATACGGAGAAAATACTGTAAGCGAATATATACTGTAAGCATGTGTCAGAAATGATTTGCCAAATTTCGTTCAGGAGAAATGGATATTGAAGATGCTTCTCGCTCTGTTCGGTCAGTTACCATGAGCCGAATAACGGCTTTAATCACTTCTGATCGGCAAATAATAACTTGGGGAATCGCAACGAGGTTAAAAGTTGGCAAATTAACTGTTTCGGAACATCTAAGCAAACTTGAAATGATAAAGAAGTTCGATGTTTGTGTGTCGCACAATTTGACTGAAAAAATCTTATGGATCATATTTCCATCTGCGATATGCTATATACGAGGTCTGGCTATTAAATAACGAGATTGCGCGCGCAGAAGTCGTCCTAAAGGGGAAGGGGGGGGGGGACGAATGCAGCGTTGGATAGGTGAAAGTGTCTACTATTCCAGTACGAAAACTCGTTTTTGTCGCTGTAGTAGTATTTTTTCTATAGAGGTTAGAAACGAACGTGTTTTTTTCTCATGCCGATAACAATGTGTGAAGAAAAACACGAGCAACGGATCAATGTAAAATTTCTCGTTAAATTAAAAAAACTCCGACTGAGTGCTATAACTTGTTGAAAGAGGCCTATGGTGAGAATTCTCTATCTCGTACGCGTGTTTTCGAATGGTATAAACGGTTTTCTGAAGGCCGAGAGAGCACCGAAAATGACCAACGTCCAGGTCTACCTGTCTCTGTTTCAACTCCGCAAACAGTGACCAAAATCAATGAAATTGTGCGCGGAGATCGTCGTATGAGCATTAGGATGATTGCTGAGACTATAAACGCCGATAAAGAAACTATCAGAAAAATTTTACATGACGAATTGAACATGAAGAAAGTCTGTGCGAAGTTGGTCCCAAAAAATTTAACCCCTGACCAAAAGTTCGTCCGTCAACAGATCTGCTCAGATTTTCTTGAGAGGTTAGATGAAGAGCCTGAATTGATGGAAAACATCATCACTTGCGATGAAACCTGAATATTCCAATACGATGTTGAAACTAAGCGGCAATCCATGCACTGAAAAACTCCTGCATCCCCAAGAATGAAAAAAGCAAGGATGTCGAAATCAAAATTTAAAGCCATGCTAATCGTTTTTTTCGACATCAACGGCATCGTGATGAGTGAATGGGTTCCAGAGGGTCAAACTGTAAACCAAACTTACTATTTGAAAGTTTCGGCAACACTGCGAGAGCGAGTTCGTAAGAAACGGCCGGAGTTGTGGAAAAACAAGTCGTGGATCTTGCACCAGGACAATGCACCTGCCCATAACGCGCTATCTATGAAGCGTTATTTAGCCGCTAGAGGCACTCCAGTGCTCGAACACGCGCCGTACTCGCCTGATTTAGCACCCTATAACTTTTTCCTGTTTCCAAAGATCAAGTCTGTCTTAAAAGGAACCGGGTTCGAGTCGGTGGAAGAGGTAAAGCGAAAATCGGCGGAGCTCCTAAATACACTTACAAAAGAAGACTTCCAGCATTGCTTTGACCAATGGAAAAAACGAATGGAACGGTGTGTGGAGAGGGGAGGGGAGTACATTGAAGGGGAGCATTCGATTGTAGAATAATTTTTAAAATAAAACTTTTTTTCATAAACAGTCTCGTTATTTAATAGCTAGACCTCATAAACACAACGAAAACGACCAATTTTTTAAACGAATTCTAATAGATGTCGAGAAATGGATCGTTGACAATAATTGAGCGAAAAAAGTCGTGGAGCAACCAAAGTGAATCGACATTAATTACTTCGAAGCCTGATTTGCATCCAAAGATAGTCATGCTCTCCATTTAGTGGAATTGGGAGAGAATCGTGCATTATGAGCTACTACCGAACAACCAATTCATCAATTCGGACAAATACTATTCGCAATTGGACAAATTAAAGATAGAAATCAATAAGAAATGTTCGGAATTAGTCAACTGGAAAGATATTATTTCCTATCATAACAACGGCCTCATACTTCTTTGCAGACCTGGCAAAAATTGTTGGAATTTGGCTGGAATGTTTTGCTTCACCCACCATATTCACCCGACATTGCACCTTCCAATTACTATTTAACACGTTCACACTATCGACACGTTGTCGATACAAGAAAGTCATTTGGCCGTACGGGTTTTCCTGGTGCGGGTATCAACACTGTGTCGGAACCGATTTTTTTCTACGAAAAAATTCAAAATGAGGTTAAATATAATATAAAATGTTTAAACCAATATAAAAGGAAACTTTTTAATAAATAAAAAATTTTCAACATCAGGTACCTATTTTTCATCATTGGTTCTGCCAGTGAATGCGTTAAAGTGTCATTTTACGCGAAGAAAACCCAGTGTATTACCCCCGCTCCATCGCAATACAAAGCAGCGTTGAAAAGCTGTCGTTATTTGCCTCCTTCCTTTTCATGGAGCATATTTTCGCTAACTTTCTTAGCCACTATAAAAAAAAGAAAAGACGCTGGCTTTCTGGCTGTTTTATATATAAAAGCGTTTTCGATTTGCTGACTCAACTCGACCCGGACAGCGTTCCGCTAATCATTACAGTATTACAAACTATAGTATACGTAACTTGAACTATAGATTGCAGTACTGCAAAAATTACTGGAATGTTATTTGAATCAGATCAAGTCAGCAAATCGAAAAATCCATAAACATCGCGCAAATATTAAGTGCGCACTTAATTCTTAGCCTTTTTACTGAATTTTGATATTAATTTTTAAAAAGTCGAATAGTTACCTAATCTTCGAAGTAATCCCCCTCGCTTTATACACATTTGCGCTATCTTTCGGAGAGCTGTCGAATTCCACTTCGGAAAAAGAGGGTTGTTTTGAGTTGATAAACTCAACAGTACCTTTATTTATATCTTCGACAGTAGTGAAGTTGGTATAAGCCAAGTAATGTTGCAGGAATCTGAAGAGATAATAATCCGAAGGGGCGAAGTCTGGAGAATACGCCGGGTATGACAAAACCTCCCAGCCTAAATCGATAATCGTTTTCAAAGCCGTTTTTGCTGCATCTTGAAGCAAGATGACCTTTCTTCTTCCCTTGTCAGTATAAGGCCATTTTCTTCCAGTGTAGCATTAATATAAATCAGTTACTACTGATAACGCTCAGCAGTGACTGTTTCACCACGTTGGAGTAACTTATAGTTGTTGCGTGAGTCGAGTCGACGCGAGTAGTGTGGGGTGCCCGTCGCAGCGCCGTAGAACGGAAGGCGGTGGTGACAATCAATTATCTCTCGTTCAAAGATGAACTTGTCTTTATTATGTTTTCCGCCCGATACAGTATTTCTAGTGTAACCGACAGCGTATCTGTACCTGAGAGCTGAGAGTCTAGAATCAGCTTCTGAGTTTGATCTCACGTGCCTTTTATCCTCTTCCTATGTCTCAATCAGAGGGGATAGTTTTGATATGTCAGCGTCACTTGGGTGTGGACGCTGACCATCTTAATTTTGGTATTGCATTCGCCAGAATGCAGAGTTGCATTTCTGCAAGATGACGTTTCGTAATTGAGGTAACGTGCGATCGTGACTTGTTTATGGCAATCAACATGGTTATGCTTACAACATAGTGTATGATGCCCCGCTGATCCCACGATATGCGCAACACCTTCTTGGCGTGGATATTCGATCTTGCGGTACTGGCCGAAATCTCATCCGGATAAACCCAGGATTTTCTTCTTTTTAGATTATCGTTTAGGATTCATTTTTCGCCGCAGGTCACAATCTTGTACAGGAAATCTTTCTTCCTGAATTTGGAAAGCAACGACATAGCAATATCATAACATTTACTCTTGTTCTCAGCTGTGAGTTCGTGGGGAATTCAACGGCCCTTCTTTTGAGTCCTCTCCAGCTTATGTAGATGCTTCGAAATAGCTTGTCGTGTTACTCCGAGTTCCTTTGCGAGCTCTGACTGTGTGTGATAAGAATTCTCTCCCAAAAGTTGTTCCAGTTCCTCATCTTCGACATTCTTCATCATGAAGATCGAAATTTCCACTCTTAAACCACTGGAATCACTTCTTACAGATACTGTAGGAAATAGCATCCCTTAAAGCCGTACAAATTATTTCCTGGCCTTCAGTGGCACTTTTTTTTAATTGAAAGGCGAAAAAGAGGCAGTGCCTCAAATGTTGCTTCTCAAACGACATTATTTTCACCACTGCTTTTTTAAGTTAGGTTGTACAATTGTCAATTATTACAATATGTTTTGAAACTTGAAACGGATGGGGCTTCAATATGACTACAGCGGGAAGAATATATAAATTTGAAAAGGTACTGTTCTCGATTGAAGTTAGAAGCCTAGAATTAAATTGCACACCTAATAATTAAAAAAAAGAATTCTGATTTTTCGGCGGCACGTGCTTTAATATCACAATAATTTGGTATGCGATATATTGTTGCCTAGTAACGTTCTGATTAATGCACCGCGTGTTGTTATTTGTGCGTTGCGAACGCGTCCTCTCTGCGTAAGGATGTCGCGTGCGTTTGAAAAGATTAATGTGACGTAATGCATACACGGCCCGACGGATGGTTGATCGGATCGGTTTTTAGTGGTAGTGTATTATTGCACTGTCACAACCATGAATGGCGTCGCCAAGGACAAAATTATTAGGTGGTAAACTTAGTTCCTGCGGCTCACAGTTAGATGACGTTAGTTGTAGGTGTAATTTATTTTGACATTTGAAACTGGTTGCATTTTAGAGGTTAGACATTTGTCAATAAAATTCAGTGCAAAGAGATTCATTTAAGCGAGCAGTGCTATTTTTTCTTTTGATTAAATATGGAACGCGATAAGTTGTTTTTTCGACATGTGCTGCTTCATTACTTTGACTTGAAAAAAACTGCAGCTGCAGCTCATAAATTGCTTTTCGAAGCTTATGGCAATTATGCTCCATCGGAAAGAACATGCCAAGTATGGTTTCAGCGATTTAAGATTGGTGATTTTGATGTCAATGATAAAGAACGCTCAGGCCAACCGAAAAAGTTTGAAGACACCGATTTGCAGGCATTATTGGACGAAAACTCTACTCAAACGCTCCAAGAATTGTCTGCAGCATTAAATGTTATTCCGATGGCTGTTTCCAAACGTCTACATGCAATGGGAAAAATTCAAAAGGAGGGAAAATGGGTACCACACGAATTAACCGCAAATGCCATTGCGAATCGCTTAAACATCTCTATTTCTCTGCTCGCCAGGCAGAAAAAGAAGAGTTTTTTGTGGCGCATAATGACTGGCAAAGAAAAATGGATATACTTCGATAATCCTAAACGAAAAAAATCATGGGTAGACCCTGGCCAACCATCGACATCCACACCAAAGAGAAATATTCATGGCCACAAAGCAATGCTTTGCATTTGGTGGGATATGCACGGCGTCGTTTATTATGAGCTATTGAGACCGAACGAAAGTATCACGGGGGATCGATATCAATCACAATTAAACCGTCTGAATGAAGCATTGTTGGAAAAAAGGCCAGCAGTAGCCAGCAATCGACATAAAGTCATGCTTTTGCACGACAACGCTCGACCACACGTTGCCAAAGCCGTCAAAGAAACACTGATGCAGCTCAAGTGGGAAGTTCTCCCGCACCCAGCGTATTCACCAGACTTAGCTCCTTCGGACTATTACTTGTTCCGGTCGATGCAGCACGGCTTGGTGGATGCACACTTCAGAAATTACGAGGATGTGCGAAAATGGATCGACGAATGGATTGCCTCAAAAGACCAATCGTTCTATCGTCGCGGAATCTACGCGTTGCCCGAAAGATGGGAAAAATGTATAGCCAGCGAGGGAAAATACTTCGATTAATGTATTTTTTGCTTTTGATGTCGAAATAAATGAGTTTTTTAAACAAAAAAACCGCAGGAACTAAGTTTACCACCTAATAAGTCGTTGAAAATAATGGAGAAGGCCTACGGTGAGTTAGCTTTATCAAAAACGCGAGCATACGAGTGGTACAAAGCATTCAAAGAAGACCGAGAAGTGGTTGAAGACTTGCCTCGTTCCGGTCGATCTTCAACGTCCTCGACTGGCGAAAACATCGACAAAGTGAAGGAAATGGTGATGGAAAATCGTCATTCAAGCTTAAGAGAAATGGTTCAGGATCTAGACACGT
The DNA here is from genome assembly GCF_001313825.1 of Dinoponera quadriceps. Taxonomy (NCBI): domain Eukaryota; kingdom Metazoa; phylum Arthropoda; class Insecta; order Hymenoptera; family Formicidae; genus Dinoponera; species Dinoponera quadriceps. The sequence goes on from NW_014558398.1 coordinate 15,862, forward strand.
CTCACGAATCGAAAGGCCAGATATATGGAAGAACAATTCTTTGATTTTGCACTAAGATAATGCGCCGTCCCACACATCGACCCTTGTACGCTAATTTTTAACAAAAACCTTAACGAATGTCATCGACGAAACACCGTATTCGCCAGATACGACCCCGTATAACTTTTTCCTGTTCCCCAAACTCGAACCACTTCATGGAAGACGTTTTGAGTCCATTGAAGCCATAAAACAAAATTCGCAGAAAAAGCAGCAAGCCACACTGAAAAGTGTTTATAAGAAATGTTTCGACGACTGGATTATTCGTTGGCATAAGTGTATCGCATCAAATGGGGCCTATTTTGAAGGCAACAAAATTAATTTCAATAATTAAACCAATATTGTGTTTTATTGAACAATTCCCGGTATTTATTTGACAGAATGTATTTCTCGGAGACTCAACGATTCATGAGAATTCAATTCTGCCGATGCAAGAATTTCCGTTGCTCTTTCATCCCCAATTGGATAGTGGATCTGTTGATCTTTATTATGTTGAGGTTGTACGACCTTTAGTTCTGATTCGGTTAGCCCAACGTGTAAAAACGTTACACGAGTGAAGAATCCGATCAGGAAAACTCTCTCGCCACAATCTTTCAGCTACAGCGAATGCCCTTCGACACTTAGCCAAAATTAGCAATACATCATATGCTTCTTTATTCAAATATGATATGGCTATGGCTATGATATGAAATTGACCCGAATTGAATTATTTCGAGAGGAGGAATAGCGCGAGATCCGAGCGCGGGTCGGAAAGACGACGATAGAATCGTCAGAGCGGAAGACGCCGGCGTTTGCGAGACGAAGAATCGATAAACTTCGAAGTAGCAATCGCAAGCGGAAGTGTACAGTACTCGAATAAACGCTGACGAAACATTCACAAAAATGATTATTTACCATCCCGACAATTACTCAAATCTACATGTAAGGTTTCAAATGGTCTAATGATAATACCGATTTGTTAAGCTTTTGTTTCATAGGCAAACTTGGGACATCTGCTACAACGTAATTGTTTGGGATCCTTATCTCTGACTGTGCTCACACACACACACACACACACACACACATATACACGCACACTTGAGAGAGAACTCACTTTAATTAAGCACCCCGAAGAGGTGTAAATCCAACCTTACGACCTCCACGCGGTACATGGGTAATGCCAACGTCGGCAGTACTGAAACGTTGAAGTTTCATAACTCAGAAAGATTTCAACTAAAAAGGATTTGTAACCAGTGCTTCGAAAACGCCTTGATGTCATCTACAAGAATATTTAATGAAACATACAAGTTCTTACTTAAAAAATTCAAGTCAACCTTAACATGACCTTCATGACGCCACTCTAAGTCAACCTCATGTGCCCATGTAATGCATTATTTGATCCCCAACAACTTTTGTCTGAAACATTTTTCAAAATAATCATTTTCCTCGTTTTTAATGAGGTGTACGGGTAGTCTGAAATACCCGGTATATGATATATATATATATCATAATTTCATAATTCCTCTCTCATAGAAGTTCTGTGTTTTTTTGGCGAAGAAGCTGTCCAAATAGTTTTTCAGGCGTTATAAAAAAGCAAAGCTTATACTGTTAAGGCAGTTTTGCAAGAACCGGAGTAAAAGCTGCATTTCATGCAGCGAAGAAAAGTCAGCGTATTATCTGGAGGTATGAAGTGAACTCCACCGATTTTTTGTCAAAGTAGTTATATAACGAAGGCATGCTCAAAGTTTAACATTGTTCAACCAACAGCAAAGTAACGCTAGAAAACGAAATAATAAAGCCAGTACCTGAGAGTACAAGAAAAATAACATTTATATATATATGTTATTTTTCTTGTATATATAACACATCACTCAATAAGTTTCCGATCTGACACATATATGGCAACACTGTTGACAGACCCATATGATTTCTGGATAGTAGCATCCTTCAAACGATACATGTCAAAATTTCATGACATTCTGATAATTAGTTTACAGGTTACAGTGGTTTTAGTGATCCCAGTTTTGTAATTTTCAAAACAATGGATAAAAAAGAATTTCGTGTGTTGATTAAACATTATTTTTTGATGGGGAAAAATATTGTTGAAGCCAAACAGTGGCTTGATAAGCGTTATGGAGACTCTACACCAGGGAAATCAACTATTATTGACTGGTATGCTGAATTTAAACGCAGTCGTACAAACACCAATGATGCTGAACGCTCTGGTCGCCCAAAATCGGCAGTTGTTCCGGAAAACATAAAAAAAGTCCACAAAATAGTTTTGAAAGACCATAAAATGAAGTTGCGTGAGATAGCTGACACCTTAAAGATATCAGAAGGTAATGTGTTTAAATTTTACACGAAAATTTGAGCATGTGTAAGTTGCTTTCGAAGTAGGTGCCACGTTTGCTCACACCGGACCAAAAACAACAACGCGTCGACAATTCAGAGCGCTGTTTGGAGCTGTTCAAACGAGATAAAAAATATTTCTTGCGTCGGTACGTGACAATGGATGAAAAGTGGATTCACTACTACACACCTGAATTAAAAAGATCGTCAGCTGAGTAGACAGCGGCCGGTGAAAGTCGTCCAAAGCGACCAAAAACTCAAAAGTCATCTGGTAAGGTTATGGCATCCGTATTTTGGGACGCGCATGGTATTTTGTTTATCGACTATCTTGAGAAAGGTAAAACTATCAATAGCGAATATTACATGGCATTACTGGATCGATTGAGTGTAGAAATCAAGAAAAAACGGCCTCACATGCAAAAGAAAAAAGTGCTGTTTCACCAAAACAATGCTCCATGTCACAAGTCGATAAAAACGATGGTTAAATTGAATGTATTACGCTTCGAATTGCTTCCCCACCCACCGTACTCTCCAGATCTGACCCCCAGCGACTACTGGCTTTTTGCAGACATCAAAAAGATGCTCCAGGGAAAGAAATTTGGCTTAAATGAAGAAGTGATTGCCGAAATTGAAGACTATTTTGAGAACAAAGACAAATCGTTCTACAAAAAAGGCATCGAAAAGTTAGAAGAGCGTTGGAATGAATATATCACTTTTGAAGGAGAGTATGTTGACGAACAAAGTCGAATTTCTAAAAAAAATTTGTTTTTCTTAGCTAGACCGGAGACTTATTGAGTGATGTGTTATATTGTTACGTCCTGGGTGACTCGGAAACTAAGAATTTCTCTTTTTAATTATATGATTGGGAAACAGACGGATTTCGGGCAAGCGCTACTGTAATAAAGATAAGATTACAATGGCCGCCGCTAAACGTGCCGTATGGTTCCCAATGCGTCTATCATCTTTTCCGCCTTCGCGTAAGGTATGTAGTTTATTTATATCCTGGGTACCCCGGGAATAACAAATTCCTTTTTTTTATTACTAAGATAATCTTGCCGCCTCTACGTTAGGCACGTATCTGTCCATCCTGGGTACCTAGATAGCAGCGAATACCTTCTTTTATGATTGTAAAACAAACAGATTTGAACAAGCGTTTTTATGGAAAAGATACGACTACACACCGCCCAAATACGTCATAAGGCTCCCAATGGGTCTGCGATCTTATCCGCCTATGTACATAGCCGCTCGAACGAAGGCCCTTTGATAGGTTTATGTTCTTAGGATCATTTATGACATCCAAATAGTATTAAGAATTTTCCAGAATAACCATTTCCCACGAAACCTTCTCTCATTGGTGATCGTAATCCACCACCCCCTGAAATCTTTCCTATATAAGCCTCACTCTTTTGCCGTGAGTTCAGTTCAGTTCAAGTTCAAGTTCAAGTCCAGTTGAAGTTAGTATTCAGTCTTCAGCAGTCCAAGTTTCATTCCAGTCTTGTCCACGTTTTAGTTCAAGACACAGTCTAGTTTCAAGAGTTAGTCTAGTCTAGTTCAAGTTTTCAGTCCAGAGTCGATAGTCTAGTTTCAAGTTGTCATCTTCGTCTTCATCATCGTCATCATTCGTCTTCAGTCGTCAGTCATTGATTCATCTAAATCGTAAGTCTCTATTTCATATTTAAACATGACTTTAAATCATTTCAATCCAATTTCCAATCCCACTTTACTCCTCAAACCACACACATACACTGCGTGATTATTATCTTTTTTGTATTATACACGGTGACTCATTTTAATCGACAAACGGAGATATCTCCGAAACTACGCAACCTACGAAAAAAATGTTCAGATAAAAGTTATCGAGGACAGTGGGGGTCATCTACCTGTACTAATGACCTTGACCTCGAGGTCCGTTTTCAAGGTCATTTCAAGGTCAAGGTCACTTTTTTAAATGGAACCCCCTATTTTTAATGCCGGATTCAGAAAGAGCGGGAAATTTTACATCCAGATATGTATCAAAGTATAAGGTTAACGTGACCTCCATAGGTCAAATGAAGGTCAAGAAACCACCCCTACCAAACCCCAAGCAGGCTAAACCACCTAACTCTGGGAACTATTTTTGGGTTTGAAAAAAATTTTCCAAAATATTTTGACTTTTCATTAAAACTTTCAAGTTC
>NW_014558399.1:0-650 GCF_001313825.1 Dinoponera quadriceps
CTCATCATTTGAATATTAAAGCAAATAAAACATTACGTAGTATAGCGTAACATTTTTTGTTAGATATTAACTTTTTACCAATTAATTCTCTTTTACGACGATTCTCTACAAAGTTTTGTGCAGCTTAATTTATAATACCATATGTATCACAATATTTTTATCTTTACAAATATGTCTGAAACATGTCTGAATTAACGATTAATTTTTTTCCAAATGTGTCTCCAACTTTGTTTCTTTGGTCGCTTTTTCTTTCAGGAAACAACGTAAACAGCTGTATTGTGCACACTCTGTTTTCTGTACTCGTGAGAATCCTTGGAAATATGAAGAATGTAATGTTAAATTAGAATCTTCTTTAGTGAGAAAAACTTATGTAGTAANCGTAGTATTTGTAAAATTTCAGCTGAGCTGCAATTGAACTGTCGTTAAGAGAATATAATTAAATTTATGATTGTAATTAAAACAAATTATACATGAGGTAGTAAAAATTAGTTTAATGACATTAATTTTTTACCACCTAATTTTTAACAAATCTCCATCATAAAATATAATTCAGCGCAATTTGTAATTCCACATATCATAATATTTGCATTGTCAATAATGTGTTGAATATGTTGTAAAGAAAGATGTTTTCTCCAAATCTGCTTCAAACT
>NW_014558400.1:0-1413 GCF_001313825.1 Dinoponera quadriceps
CGTCACATTCAATTTATCCGCGAGTTCTTGTTGAGTTTGAGTATCATCTCCATCCAATAAGGCTTGCAATTCGTTGTCTGTGAATTTTTTCGGTGGTTTCTTACGCTTTTCGTTTCTTACATTAAAATCACCACTTTTGAATTTTTTGAACCACTCGAAACACTGTGTTTTACCAAGAGCATGTTCACCGTAAGCTTCGACAAGCATTCGATACCCAGCAGTTTTTTTCAAATAACAAATAACAAAAAACAAAAATTTTCTTCAGATAACAAAAAACCAATGCTGTCCGCAAATCGTAGGCACAAAACTCGACATGTTTAAGGTTATAGAAAAATATACCGGTGTATGGAACTTGGGTTGTTGTGNTGTCTGTGAATTTTTTCGGTGGTTTCTTACGCTTTTCGTTTCTTACATTAAAATCACCACTTTTGAATTTTTTGAACCACTCGAAACACTGTGTTTTACCAAGAGCATGTTCACCGTAAGCTTCGACAAGCATTTGATACGCAACAGTTTTCTTCAAATGATAACAAAAAACCAATGCTGTCTGCAAATCGTAGGCACAAAACTCGACATGTTTAAGGTTATAGAAAAATATACCGGTGTATGGAACTTGAGTTATTGTGTGTTGAAAATCTTCGTCAGCTGTTAGAGGGAGATGATGGCGCTGCAGAAGCGGTCTTACGGTCCCTGAACTGATGGCTAGCACCATCTATAGGGAAATTCCGGTTTCATACTTCTACACCTGGTATACTCAAACAAACATATACAAATAATAAAATTTTGCCAATTCATTTAATTTTATATCGAATACAACAAAATTTGGTAAATATTACACTCTGTAATTAGTTTTCGTGTGATATTTCGTAAAACCATGCCCAAGATGCATCCTAGGTGTATCAGGACACGTATCACAATAATATGTTACTTCCCGTCTACCGCCAGGCGTATTACGGTCAGAGCAAACCTTGCATTCCCTTTTTGGCCTTTTTAGTACTATGTGAAGCTTCCCATTTAGTCGGGTTTCATCGGTATGCGACGTCAAAGCTTGCTCACGATGCTGGCGATATGATCCTCTCAATTGCTCGACAAGTGTAATCCATGAAAGTACTTTAGATAGAAACATCTTCTCGCACATCGTAAATAAACAGATCGAGTTACAAAACACCGTAGCGCCGCAGCAGCGCATTTCGACTGGACGTATCAAACCTTCCGAGCGCCGTAGCAGCGCCGCTCGAGTTGACGCTTCAAATCGGCCGGGCGCCGCATCGGCGCCGCTCGAGTGCAAAGGGTTAATATATATTTTACGTAGCAAATGTGTCGCAGTATCACACTTATGCTGCTCAGTTACAATTCCATTTTTTAATTAAAATATTGTGTGAGTGCAAAAGTGCATGCGGAGTTTGTGAGTAA
>NW_014558401.1:0-836 GCF_001313825.1 Dinoponera quadriceps
AACCATCGACGAACACACCTTAAAATAGACAATATTCCTGACCTTTCCCAGCGTAAATTAATACCTGTCCAAGTTCACGTTTCAACCACGATGACCACTGTAGAGCCTTGTGCGATTGTCTGTTGACTAATTTATACCCCCATGCAAGTATGAAGCCTAGTTCTTTCTCACGCAAAAAGTTCTTACGAAAAACACTCATGCATTTTAAAGCGATAGTCGTGCATTCCTCAAATAGACACATGTTTCCTCGATCTAAGGACATGTTTCGATAGGCGATACACGCTCGCCAAAATATATTTAAGTCGTTGCAAAAATAGTGTACTATCTCCGGCTGAAAATCAAATATCGTGTTTTAGCGTCGCATTTCCGAATACCATGCAATAAACCGTTTGTGTTCGTCCAATTTCATCGTATCGGAGAAATAATATTTTACGTCAAATAGTGGTCCGACATATCTTGGTCTTGTTTTTGAAGGTATTAAATAAATGTGGAAATATACTCTCGTCTGAGATATCTTTCAGTCCGAAGGCTTTTGGAATCATGGACAATCGCATGGCATATAATTGATACTACGACAAATTTAGCTCGTACGACCATTAGCAATATTATTAAATTGGCAAGGATGAAATTTGTAGTTAATAATATTGCCAAATGTAACAGCTTATGATTTGACATTTGCTTAATATACGAGGTCTGTTCAAAAAGTATCGCGAATTTTGAATTTCGGTCGGTTAGGTATATTCGATTTTCGATTCTTTTGTAGCGTTATGTTGGTACTCATGTCCCTCACTTATGCCGACAAGTTCGGCCATTTTTAATATTCAGTTTATCTTTGA
>NW_014558402.1:0-3158 GCF_001313825.1 Dinoponera quadriceps
TTCCGATTCTTTAATATTGTCGTTCTTTTTCCAAGTTTTTGCTTTCTTTTTTCTAATAAAATAGTACTTCTTGTTTTAATAACGTAGATACATTAAAAAATAAATAAATTTTGAAGTAGTCGTAGTAGTCGTAGTAGATGATTGATTTTTCATACAATACAAAGTGATTTTCCATAAAAGTTTGATGAAGTCGAAAGATATTAATGATAACTAATTTTCTCTTATATACGAGAGTAGTTTGAAAAGTTTTGGTAAAGAAGCAAGTAAAACACCGTTTCTTGGAAAAAAATTATTTTATTTTATTTTTCGATATAATAATCTCTTTTGAAAACTACACCTGATCCAGCAATTTTTAAATTTTTTCGTTTTGTCCGAAAAATAGGTTTTTTCATGCTCTACAAAATAGTAATTGACGGTCATAATGACATCCTAATTCGACGAAAATTTCTTCCCATCGAAACAAATTTTTAATTTCAGGAACAGGAAAAGGTCGCACGGGAAAGAAGTCGTCAAGTCCAAGAAATATGGTAGATGAGCAGCTAATTCGAAGCCCAATTCGTGCAATTTTGTTATTGCGACGCTTGATGTGTGGGACAGCACATTATCTTGATGGAACAGTATTGTTTTACGCTCTAACCTTATAGTTTTCCTTTAATTCGTTTTCCAACGGTCCAATAATGTTGCATAATAGGTTCCCGTTATTGTCTTGTCCTTTTCCAAGTAGTCAATGACGATAATTCCTTGGAAACTCAAAAAAAAAACAGTGGCCATTATCTGCCCAAATGATAAAAATAATAGTATTCGACTTTTTCGGCGCACTTTCGTCGTTGTCCATTGTTTTGGCTGCTGTTCGGTCTTTGGCAAGAAGTGATATATCCAAGTTTTTTTCGCATTGACGAATCGATATAAAAAGTCCTTCGGACTGCGATTAATTATTGCCAAATATTGCATTTGTTCAAAATTCCAATTGAATTTCAACGGAAAATGTTAATGTTATCATGCTCATCACACGTGAACCGAGCATGATGCGGGAAACGAGCCGCGATCTCGAAACAATAACACGCGGATTGCGAACTGACAACAACAAACAAGTAAATCTGAAACACGCGTGTTTAATCACGTATTCGGTGATAAGAACATAATTGTCAATATCAAAAAAACATCGCCACATTTGAACATGATCGAAAAGGCTCCGATCAATCGACAGTCAACGAATCTATTCGTTCCGCTTGGAAAAAAAATTACACTGGTATAAAACTGGGTGACTTGAGAGCACAAGAGTAGACCGTTGAAAAGAAAGAACGTTGAGCAAACACAGAGAGAGAGAGAGACTTTCAGATCAAATTAGAACAAATTGTTCGGTTATCCTAGTTCGCGTATCTTGGCTCGCTACGGGTTCGGCTGTCCGTGCGAGAATTCAAGCTCTTTCTCGATACATCTCGTTTCGAGATCTCATTTGCGTCCTCGCGACGATCTTGCGAGTAATTGCCGGTCTTTCGTTTAATCATATTTGTAATTTTTGAACGTTGCGATCGTCGAATTGAATTGTGTTACATCCTGTAACGGCGGTTGCGCGTGGGGAACAAGAAGAGGAAAAACATCATCATGCCCCGCATTGTAAGGGCCAGATCGCCATTCTATCTCAACAGCCGAATAAACCATTGCACAACCGAAGCTCGACTTCAAAGAATTTCCCCTGCCACCGATCCTTCATTGCATTCCGTGCCGTTCACTGGGCAAATCCAGTGGGAGCGTTGCACGCGAGCAATTGAGTGCACTCGCTCACGAACAGTGGGGATTCGACAAATTGACTAACAACCTCTATATGTAAGCATGTACGTCATATAATCATAACGGTCTCAAGCCTACATCAAATGACATATTGAACTTTGTACGTTGCTCTAAAAGAGCAAGATAGAATGATTATTTCAACTTGATAAATTCTCTTCTTAGTGAAAAATGCGAAAAGATCACAGCCGTAAGCAACGCAACATATCGATTAAAAAAAAAACTATCAAATAGCAAGTAACCGAGTTTAAGAGCATTGAGAGGATAATCGATCTTTTAAATATTCGACTGTAATTGGTTAATTTTTGAAAACCCATATCAGACTACAGATTAGGATTGAGATTGGATTAAAATCTAAAGTTTAATGAATCTCACTGTGATTGGCCAAATTTCAATTCAATCTCAATCCTAATCCATAGTCTGACATTGTGACCGGGTCACAAGATAAGTTTTCACTAGATAAGTGAATAAGTCGATCTTAGACCATCCAAGGCTCGCTGAACATCAGGCAGTTCACTTCCCCAATGATCCCATTGTCCTTACACGGTCGCCAGGGCGCTTTTAGAGGTACGCCCGAATTCTGGGCCTGGGTAGCTGGACCGGCCAAGTCTCCCCAGATATGCCGTATTGTAGCTGGTGTGCGGAGAGATTTCTCTCCTCGGCAGCGCTGTCGTCCCCGAAGAAAATGTTCGAGTCGCAGGACGCCCGCCTCAGATGCACAGTAGAGAGAAAAGGGAAGCACGAAAAATGAAACACTTGTTCTGTGAACGCGAATGACTGAATTCTATTTATGAAAAGAAAAAAATCACTAGCGCGACAAGTAATGATGAGATAAACAAAAGAAATGGAATTTAGATTATAAATACTCTAAGGAATAATGCAAAACAAAAGAAATGGTAATGAACGGCTTGTTTGATGTAAACGCACTTAGAAACTACGAAATAACTATAGGGATAACTATATACCAATACTATTTACAATAAAACGTGGCTAACAATCATGAACAAAAATCCCGAACTAATCTCACACGAATTTAGCTCGTAGAAACACTGTATCTGGAAAGCGGATTTAATTCCGCGAACCAGCGCGTTGATCAAAGGAATATCGCCGCGCAGTTTCGCCCGCGGCCGTTTTTTTCTTATCTAGCCCTATTGCGACGTAGGACTCTCGCCGTAACCCGCCGAGACACGATCGGACACGCACGACGAGACAACGCAAAGTGCGTCGTTTATTGTACCCGGGTGACCCGTGAATTCCGGCCACCGTCGTCGCGACTCTCGTGATTTTTCCACCGGACTTATTCTCCTCGACGAAGGGTCTTGTCGACGGAAAATTACGAGGGGGAATAATCGAGAATTCCGAGTCCACTT
>NW_014558403.1:0-1931 GCF_001313825.1 Dinoponera quadriceps
ATTCCTGCCGAAGTCCCAGAATTAGACGCGTACACCGCCGCCGTCACGAAGGAGTTGAATTCACCCTTTTATGTTAATAATAGCATAAGGTCTGCCGAGGACCACTTAGAATTCAGCGAAATTACGAATGTTATAATAACAGCTCTTTGTGAATTAATTGACTCTTAAATAAATATAGAAGTATCAGAACATCTAGATTCTCACTTATTGACTGTCTANCCCCCCCCTTTCCACCCCCTATTTACCTACCAGCGTACGGCGGGTGCTCTCAACCTTCTCGGGTTATTGCCGGTAAATGCAGGTAGGCCCAAAACAAAAAGAGAGCAGCGCATTCTTGTTCCCTCGAGCCTTAGGGCGTGAAAACGGTCATTCTTATTTTCGGGCTTCTAATTCTTCAAAATCGAAGTATTACATATTTTTTTTGTAACCTATTTATTTATGTTACTTAATTCCACCATGCTTTTGAATCTTTTCTAAGTTTTTCATAAATTTCTATTCTGTTTTTTCGCTCTTTCTAAATTTTATTCTTTTTGTTGCTTCATTTTTTACCATTAATTCTTGACAGATGTAAAACAAATAGTTATCCTTTTTCTATTTATTGTTTTATTTCCTAAGTTATTTTTTCTAATACTTTTTGGTTTTTCTTCTGCTTTTTGGTCCTTTTTAATTTTTAAATCTTTGTAACTTCATATTTTTAATGATTCGTGGTATATGTGTAAAACGACGGCGTAACCTTCTTTTTATTCTTGCATTTTTTTAAGTATATTTCTCGGTTTTTTTTCTTTTTTAGGCCCTTTCGTTTTTGGCCCAAATGGCATAATTTTGACGTTCAATTTGAATCAATACCCAACAATGAAATCGAGCCAAGAATTTTTTAAAATAACGGAATCCTATGTTTTTGAGGGTGCTCTTCCGAATGGGGATAATTAGAAATAAAAAAAAATTTTTAAGAATGGAAGAATCGAAAATAAAAAAAAGAAACGTGTTTTTTCCATCCGTTATCTTGTTAAAAACTAATTTCCGACATATGTACATTTTTTTATACTTCTCAAACTGGTTTAGATGGTGGAATAATGGTCTAAAATTTGATTTGGTATGGTCAGATGTGCCTTGAAAATTTTTTGGTGAAGAAAAATGGCGGACTAAGTGAGAAATTGTGTTTTTCAAATTGACCAATTTTTTTCTACAAATCTATAGATTTTGGCGAAAAATTCCTAAGAACAAAAATGTCTTGGAATGAGTCAAGGTACACTCAAATTTTTCCAAAATTTTCTATAACAACTTTTTAATTTTCTGAAAATCCGGAAAATGTACTGTTTCAACTTTGAGAAAAAAATAACTCAAATATTTCAATGAGTGTGGAACTTTGAATTTTTAATTTTACACTACTAGGCAAGAGAAGTTCATCATTTATATTGTCGATACATAGTTTTTCTCCTTTGTTCCACTCGTACACGTGATCAGGCTCTAGNATTTTTTAAAACTTTTCTATAACTTATGTTCATTTCGGTTTTATCATTAGAATTATGGCTTGAAGATTGAACACTCATCTCATCATTTGTGTCAGACTCTCCAGAATATTCAGGATTAGGTAAAATCACGTGATCTTCGTTATCACAAACAATTTCAAATTCATTTTCTACTACTGATGTTTTTTTGATCTCTTATAATTTATTTCTTCCTTTCCGTTTCCAGAATTAACTCTTTAAACTTTTATTCCCATTTCAAAAGAAAATACAATAAATTGCACTTTTATACTTGCTCTGGTTTGTATGGATTACATTTAAAGTTAAACGATAACGATCTTATATTTATTTTAGTTTGAAAAAATTATACATCTCAATGTTACTGTACAATAAACTTAGATATAAATTGTATAACAAAAAGAATAGTTTAATAACTTGCAGAAGCTACTATTTATTAAACAGCAT